>NW_018165377.1:68178-98691 GCF_001263595.1 Phalaenopsis equestris
TGACTTTGGTCATTTAAGATGTAATTAACTATAGGGGCTTGCCCTTATAGGAAGCTTTTCCGAACCCAGCTTAAAATAAACCCTATTTAATTATTTGTATTAAATAGGGGAACTTGTCGGTAAATAAAACGGTTTCGCAGACCAAACGGATGTCATATCTTTCTTAGTTTATTTGATCGAGTCTCATCCTCAAGTCTTGTGTTTATCCCTCAGGATAGATATAGGATTTGAGGTAGAGCGCTCTTTCATTTAAACTGTGAAAAATATGAGGTCAGTTTGATTTCATATTTTTCTAAAATTATATATATATATACATAAATTAAAAAGTCCTTCCGAAGCGGGCGACGGGATTTCGATTCCGGCTGCCAACAGCTTCTTACGGGCGACCCCCCAAACAATCTCTTCCTTTCTTACTTTTTAGTGCCGACAATGCCCTTTTTTTTTCCCTCCTATTTTTTGGTTGTCAAATCTGCTTTGTACTTTTTTGAAATTCAAATGCATCATCGATGTGTCAAAGGATTGAAGTTTGGATCTTAATTGGTGGATATTTTTCAGTCTAATCATTTTCTTCTTGAATCAATAGAATGCCTTCTTTATTTTGCATATTGTGGCTTATTGAATTAGAAAAGCTTTGGAACACCGACGATTAGGCTTGTTGAGTGGTGGGCCTTCCTGGATGGCCGCCTTTTGGCTTGTTGGCGAGGATGATTGTTAATAGTCTTAAAATTTGGTCAAGTTTATCCCATCTATCTCTCAATTGATTAACTTGCCATTCTTTTACTTTTTAAGTCAACTTGTCTAGCTTGAAGGGCTTTATATTTTTCATTTCTGGTTATCAAATTTTTTGTATTGGCTTATGAGTTTGTCTTTCGAGGGTTCGCATTTTGAGTTTTAAAGATTCACATAGATGTTCATCGTCGCCATTAACAAAAAGAAACTTATTTTATGGATACTTTTTTTGTATTTGACACGGTGATTTGTGACCTACACATTATTAGGAAACACTTTGGTTATGATGTGTCGTAATTCTGCCCATCATAGGAATTGGAAGCCTACACATAATTGTCTTGCATTAATGATACCAGGTCGGCTACAACCCAATTATCTATGAATAAATAGCGAAGTTAAAAATGTTAATCGCACAATAATCACCGCATAAAAATAAAAATGAGTGTGCCTCTGCGTTGATTTGTGTGCCAATTTCAGGATTACCGGATGTCGTGAAATATATCTTTACTCTAATAATGATATGCACTCCAAGGCACACATACTCTCCCCTCCCTATTATGGGATATGTTATTGGATGTCATAGCTTACCGATATCTATAAAGCTCCCAATCCTAAAAATAAACATTTCTAGTCTTTTACCTGATGATGGGTACGGTCTATGCCAATCATAGTAGTAGAAGATACTGACACAATAATGCCTCTTAAATTTCAATGGAATGGTAGAAAAGAACTCCATTTAGATATATCTCCTCTTACGAAAATATAAAAGAAAATAAAAAAATATATATAAATGAAAATTTCAAGCAATAATATAACAACCTTTCAACCATTATTTGCACTAATTTTTTAAGGATGAATTAAGTTTGATTGATAGTCACAAAAAACTAATATCATATCCTGCATATTCATATAATCACACCAAAAATCTTACCCTAATAAGTGTGTGGCATGAAACCCTTGATCAGACAATTAACCTGATTGTGGAAAAAACTATTATATGTTGTTCTCTACTGGTTAAGTGTATGATTTTAGTCATAAGATACACTTAATAATACATGAAGCTGTTGTTATCCACAATTGTATTATTCTTGTCATTTTTTACAAGTTTTCTACCTGTTTTACAATGTTTGCTGGGACAATATAACCCATAGTTTTTGACATGTAACGTTCAGTCATGTTGGGATAACTATCTCAATTTATAGTTATATAAAGTTCGTGACAACGACAATGCTATGGGATTTTGATCGAATTTTTCATCATTCAGCTTTTCTTTTAAGTTAGTAGCGACATATCTTTTCTCAAATCCAAATTGTTGCCAATAAAAGTAAAGCATTTTAGGGCTTACAAACTAGTTTTAATCTAAAATAATAACAAGCGGGGTAAATAAGAAATCTCAAATCAAATCATAAAGTCCTTACAATTGAGTGAAATATCTAGATAATTGCTATATATAACATCAATGTGACCTTCGAAATTTTTGTCAGGATACCGACTCTACTAGATATATCCAACTGTGTCACAGCAGTTTGATGTTTGAAGATAAGCAATGTGCTTGAGCTATATTTATAAACTCAAACATTTAAAAATTACCTATTTTTTAGATGAGTAATTAACAATCTTAATATTAACATTTGGTAACTTACTGATTCAAATGATTAACTTCCTAACATTTCAGAGATAAATTCTTCCATAATTGTTGGAGAAATGATAACTAGTGTTATAGCTAGTTGTATGATAGAAAATTTTGACTTTATGGGCCTTTGAACCCACTTTAGTTTGCTCAAAGATAGAACAGTTAAGGCAAGGATGATCTATGAAATTCTTATCATATATATCAGTTGATTGGACATTTGGTGACTCAACCATTACAAGTGGAGAAAGAGTATTCTGGTCCTCATTTTTAAGAATATAGGGGATGCACAACAGTGCAAATTATATAGGAATTAAGTTGATGTGGCATACATTAAAATATGGGAGAAAGTAATTGAACATAGGGTAAGACGTGATATAAAGATTTCTCATAATTAGTTTAGATTTATACCGGACAAATCTACTATGGAAGCTATATATGTATTGAGAGGTTTGATGGAGAAGTACAGAGAGAGTAAGGAGGATCTACATATGATTTTTATTAATTTAGGAAAAAACTTATGATAAGGCTCCACGAGAAGTTCTTTGGACAGTTTTAGAAGAGAAAGGTGTTGATATGGCTTATATTCAAGTAATTAAAGATATGTATGCTAGAGTTATAACTTGTGCTCGAACAGAAGGAGGATTGACTAAGTATTTTCCTATTTCAGTTGGGTTACATCTTTTTGCTTAAGTTTTGGATGGTCTTATTGGACATTTACAAGAGGATGTACCTTAGCATATTCTTTTCGCTGATGATATCCTCCTTATGGATAAGACTAGATAAAAAGTTCATGTAAAACTTGGATTATGGAGATCTACATTAGAGTCTAAAGGACTCCGATTGAGTAGATCTGAAGCTGAATACTTGGAATGTAATTTTATTAGTAGAGCTAGTTACAAAGTTGTGTTAATGGGGGATAAAATCATTAAAATGTGTGAACGTTTTAGATATCTCGGGTCTATTGTTCAATGCGGTGGTGATCTAGATGGAGATGTTATTAGTAGAATTCAAGTTGGATGGTTGAAGTGGAGGAATGCATTGGGCCTATTATGTGATAGAAAAGTACCTCTTATACTTAAAAAAAAAAATTTATAAGATGGTGGTGAGTCCTGCAATGCTTTATGGCGCAGAATGTTGGCCTTTAAAAGAGAAGCATAAAACCAAGTTAAGGTTTGCTGAGATGAGAATACTTAGGTGGATGAGTGGCTTGACGCTTAGAGAAAAAATGTGTATCGAATGTATCCATGAAAGGGTTGGTGTATAGCTCCAGTGGCAGACAGGATTAGAGAATCTTCTTGGATGGTTTGGGCACATTAAATGTCGACCACCTGATGATTCCGTTAGGAGAGTAGACGCTTTAGATTCGGCTTTTGTTAGGAAAGGTAGAGGTAGACCTAAAAAACTTGGGCATGCTGCATAAAAGGATCTTAATATGTTAGAATTAAATTAAAATATGACACTCAATAGGACACAATGGAGAAAAATGATTCATGTAGCCGAACACACTTAGTGGGATAAAGGTTTCTTTTTGTTGTAACCAGGACTAGTACTTGCGCTTGGAGTGATTTATGAGAGTTGAGATACCAAGATTGTTTGTTTATTTATTATAGTGCCAGGTTGTAGGTCTGTCTAAATCAAAAAAGAACCATCTCAATGTTTGTTTGGTCGCAGGATAATTTAAAACCTATACAAGTTGCTGCTGCAAGAGGCAATCGTGTAGCTGTTCAGATTCTTTTTCCTGTGACAACTCCAGTTCCTAACTTTTCAAACTGGAGTGTGGATGGCATCATTAACTTCATGGAGTCTCAGGCAAACAAGGAACAGGTATGTTCGTTAGTTTTAATTTTCATTATTTTTTTTGGTATGAGTTACTATTTCTCTTTGTAAATGTATTCACACATGTATGAATTTTGTATTAAATTAGAATACTATGTCTAACTAAAGTTTTATCCTAAGTTTATGTTACTGAATTGATGGATGCGAGTACCTTTAACAAACAACAACAACAACAACAAGTCTTTATCCAACTAAGCGGGGTCGGCTACATAAATCCTTTTTCTCCATTTTGTCTTATTGAGTGTCATATTTTCAGCCGGTGCAGTGGCCCTTGCACACTTGTCACTGTATTCATACTAAACAACACGTCACTTTTAGGGGACGCCCGGACATTGATAAAATGGTTTAAAGGATTTATGTCATAAAGGATTTGAGTACTTTTATTTATGGAAATATTATTTATTTTGTAGGAAATTACGAAGAAAAATGACGATCCAAAAGGTCCCACTTCCGCAAATTCAGAGATTGTTGAGGTTACCGCCTCTCCTTTTAAAATCTTTCTTTATGAATACTTTTACCGGTAGGAACACTTTCCTGCTTAACAGACTTCAATTTAACCGTCATCTGCATTGTCCATTTTTAACAATTTGATTTGTGCCTTTGTTTCAATTGATCTGTTACTCACACAAAACTTGTTCTTCTAACTTTGACATTTTATGAACAAATTAATCTTATATTTTCCTACATAATTTTATAGAAATCTTTACATATTACATTGTTTTCTTTCATTTATATTTAGTTAGTTGTGCAGGCAGCACCTGAAGCAAAGCAGAAAGCTTTGGAAGCTAAATCAAGGGGTGATGATGCCTTTAGAAGAAAAGCATATTTAGAGGCCATAGATGCTTATACTCAGGTAATGATTCCAGCAGCTTGTTTTGCTTATGCTAGATCATAGTAATAGCGATTTTCTATGAAATCAATTAAGTTGCTTGACGATAATGCGTTAAGTACGAGAAAGTAAATAACTCCTTGTACAGACCTTTCATTGGATGGTAAATTTTGGGGCTATTCTTTATATATGCCAGTTCAGGTTATGCAAAAATAGGGAAAATCACATATGCTCAGTTGTTGGGTACATTACGAATGGCATTGTCTGCGGAAGTAGGGCTGCAAATGAACCAAGTCGAACTGAGCAAGTGCATGTTCGAGCTTGATTCGATCTTTTAGGATTTTGTTCGAGATCAAACTCATTTAGAGTTATCCTGTTCGGTCTCAGTTCGTATAGTGTCTTTTCGAGTATATTAATGAGTAGTTTGTTTAAAAAAAAATAAATGAGTACTAATTGAGCCTTAATCAAGCCCTAATCAGTTCTTATTTGAGTTTTATATGAGCAATTTGTTGGAAGAGATAAATGAGTTATATTAAATTGTACTTTTTGAGCCTAAAAATAAATATTTAAATGATATTGTTCATGAGTGAGCTGTAATCGAGCCATAATCAAGCTTGTTCACAAGTTTTAATTAATATTATTCATGAACATAAATGAACCAAACAAAAAGTTGTTCATGCTTGTTCATTTAGTTTTTGAGTATCTATGAAAGTGTTTAAGCTCGTTCAATTAATTAATCATATGATTATGAATGTGTTTTAGTTGAGCCGAACAATGAATAACTTGCCGAATGCTTAGTTCATTTCCAGCCTTATGTGGAAGTATCTAGTTGGTCAGAAAATGCTAATAATCGCATACTAGTAATTTATGTCATTACTCCTTTGGCAGGTAATTTGTCTTGATGGCAATTGGTCTTCATTGTAAGCATAATGAAATTTTGACCAAAATTGATGCATGGTGCCTTCATCAATTATTGTTGCATTATTTTTTGGGCTTTGCTTGGTTATACTGTGCTCAATGCGGCTACTTCATATAGATTGATGAGGTGCTTAGGTAGTGTATGTTTGTGAAGCCATGGAGAGACTGCGCTTTATTGTTGGAAGGACCAATTGCTTGACATTTTATATATGCCTTATTTTCATGCAAATTACAATTTATTGAGGATTAACATTTGTGGGATTTCACATGTTAAATTCATTCTATGGTTGAGAACCAGAACAATTCTATGGATTCATTTGAATGATTGAAAATAGGCGTCAAACGAAGAAGGAAAAAATAACAATTCAACTGGTCTGATTTGTTGATCTGAGCCAGTTGAAGGGTAAAAATGTTAGGGAAGAATGGATTATGTGCAAAAAACAAAAATTGATATTATGAAGGGGAGATATGAGAAAGAGACATGACAATGAGTGAGAGAGAGATACCATTTTTTAAAGCAACTTCAAAATTCTTACTCCACATTTTATACTTAAGGGTCTTATAAGCAAATAAAATAAAGAAAAAAAGGAAAATAATTACTAGTGCCAATTATAAATAAAACAACACTGAAAATTCACTAAATAAAGCAAAGAAAATATCTTATTAATCATAGTGTAATCTCATTAAACAAAATCTATTCAACTTATAGTCCTGAGACGAGAACTTGGGACAAAATTGGAGCCAATGCTAAGAAAAGTTTGATAATGATACAAAAACTCTATTCAAAGATATTTATATTGGAAACTTTGGAGGCTAAAAAGTGTTGTTATATAGTATCAGATCCTCAATATTAAAAGTAGACAAAATACTCATGTTAGCAAAAGCAAATCAATATGTATGCATTAGGTTTTTGGAAGGGGCTTTAGGCTCGAGCATAGAATTTTATGTGTTATATTACAAAAGCATTCAAGATGAATATGAACTATATTATTGCCTTCTTTGTCATCCCATGATTTCTTATGAACATTAAACATTGCTATATACCACTATTTGCTAATTTAATGACCAAGGGTTCAGATTCAACAGAAGTCTCGATCCAGCAGGAGGCTGGGCAGGCCTACTCCTTTCCTTTGTGTGGGACTTACCACCCAAGATCCACCTCGCCTCCCTTCTTTTTCCTTCTTTCCCATCTATCATTATAAATATTAGCAGTTATAAGGATTGGATTTATTTTCTTTCCTATTTTATCTCATTTTCTTTTTATATCGAGTAATTATTAAGAATTGATTGATCATAATCTAGATGTTGTCTTTTCTTTCCAACTATTTCTTTTTTTATATCATTCCTATTTGAGGACTAATGTAAGATGTATTTATACTCCTTTTTCATATTAATAAATTATTCCGCTGAATTCTCAAAACCTAAATGGCATCAGAGCCACAAAATCTTGCCCTAGTCACGACACTTCTCCTGCAGTCCTTCCCCTGCAAGTTTCAGACAACCGGTTCCCTTCCTTGCGGGCTCCTCGCCGTGGTTTTCTTTCTTGTGGGCCTTCTTTCCACCGGACCTCCCTTCTGTCGGCTAGACCTTCTTCCATGACCGCTAGACTACTTCCTGCAGCTGGATCTCTCCCTTGCAAGCCTTCCTGCCTCAGAACTTTCCTTTTGCCGATTGGAGCTCCTTCCTGTAGCCAGATTGCCTGCTAAACTGCT
The DNA here is from genome assembly GCF_001263595.1 of Phalaenopsis equestris. Lineage (NCBI taxonomy): Eukaryota > Viridiplantae > Streptophyta > Magnoliopsida > Asparagales > Orchidaceae > Phalaenopsis > Phalaenopsis equestris. The sequence continues at coordinate 75,836 of NW_018165377.1, forward strand.
TGAATCTCTATCTTGTCGGCTGGAATCCTCCTCTACAGGCCCTCTTTTGTTGATAGCCAAGTGAGGGATCGTCTTCTTCTATGTCTCGGCATCCAAACCTTACCTTTGGCTTCGTCGGAGCCATGGTGGATTTCTCCACCACTGAACTTCCATCCAACGTTGTCTTAGAGTCCACCGGAGGATCGACACCTACCTCAATCCCTCTACAGACCAAAGGATATGAACACTCTAATTTCTTGATTGCCACTCACAAGCTCAAGGACTCTAATTTTCTCTAGTGGTTTCAAGCTGTGTCATTGTTCATCAAATGTCATTGTTCATCAAAAGTCAGGGTAAATTAAACCATCTCACAGATATGATTCGTGAACCTCCGAAGAATGACTCAGCATTTGTTTTATGGGAAGTGGAGAAATCCATGGTTATGTCATGGCTGATTAATTCCATGGAGACCTCTATTAGTCGTTCTTACCTGTTTCTTCCATCTGCAAGTGCCCTCTGAACTGTCGTTCGCTATACCTACTCAGACTTAGGTAACTTTAGACAACTCTATGACTTTCTAATAAGATCTCTAGGCGAATCACGGATCGAAGACGATGACCCAGTTCTTGGTTGCCGTATGGATGGAATGTAACATTTACTATTACTACACTCGGGACTCTCCCACCTATCTTTCCCTCTTTCAAAAAATTCTAGAAAATGATCGTGTGTTCCAATTTCCGGCGAGCCTAAACAAGGTTCTCGATGAAGTTTGTGGTTGTATACTTGGTTGTGATCCTCTTTCTTCAACCCGGGCCGTATTCGTTGAGATCCGCTGTGAAGAAAGCTGGAGACTTGCATGCTGGGCAATTCTACTAATTCAGTCAAGCCTTCAGCCTTGGTCTCGAACAGTACTCAACACTCCATTACGTTGTCGTGAGCCAATCACTCTACATGTGTTTTCTTGTCACAACCTTACCATACTAGTGAAAAGTGTTGGAAGCTCCATGTGAAACCGGCAAATAAGTCTTCAGCCAAATCATCTGCTACTAAAGGTCTCGCTACGACCTCAAAATCTACAACAGTTGAGCCAGCCCCTACTCAGATGATCCCCAAATCACCAGACTCTATCAAGAGTCAGATGAAACACTTGATTAAGCTGCTTGGGTCTTGTCGACTCTCCTCCGACCTATCAACCTCATGTCTACCAAGGTAGCATCTTTATGACACTCATTGGTTTTGCTTCTTCTACCCGTAGATTATTGACCACTTAGTCGGGGTTCTCATTTCTTCTCGATGTTTTCTCTTTGTTTCGGGTGATACGATTAAAATTGACGACAGTTCCTATAACTCTATTAGATTGTACCTGCAACCGGGCTGACTTTGGAATTCGTGTTACATGTTTCTTTACTTAAGTGTAACATCTTGTCGTTCAGTAAGTTAACATGTAATCTTCATTGCATTGCTTTTTTTTCCCTTGATGTTTGTGTCTTTTAGGATTGCCTTTTAGGAAAGATGATTGGAACTGCTAAGCTAAGCGGGTAGTCGAACTCTATTTTTTTCAAGAAAATGACATAGATGACACTGACACTCAATCTTTTAGTTGTAATTTTTCTCCTTCTACTGCATGTTCATTTATGCTTTTACATTTTCTTTTGGGCCATCCTTGTTTTCTATTATTTAAAATAATTGTACCCTTTGATGTTTATTGATAAACATTATTTTTTTTTAAATGTGTAATTTGTCAATTAGCTAAACATCAACGTGTGTCATATCCACCTCGTCCTTCCACTCCTACTCTTTGTTCGCTTATTCAGAGTTATTTTTGGGGACCCTCTCGAACTGCGAGCAAAACCAATAGAAGGTGGCTCCTAACTCTAATTGATGACCACACCCGGATGTCTTGGGTCTATATTGAAAAAGATAAATCTGAAGTTACAGTCACTTTTAAAAATTTGCACTCCATACTAACCCAACTCAAAACAACTATTCAAGTCCTTTGGATTGACAATGGTCGTAAATACTTTAAATCTTTATTGGGAGAATCCTTGGTGAGTAAAGACATCATCCATTATAGCTCATGGATGGTACCCCTCAACAAAACAGGATAGCTAAATGGAAAAATAAACTTCTTGAAGTTGCTTGTTCCATATGTTTCAAACCAATGTCCTAAACATTTTTGGAATGATGTTATCTTCACGACCAACAACCTCATCAATAGTGCTCTCATAGAAATCTACAACTTTCGAACCCCAATATCCGTCTTGATGTCATATTTCCTCACCAACCAGTCATTTTCCACCTTAGATTCCAAACTATTTGGGTGCACGATCTTTGTTCGAAACGCAACCCCGACTCATAATAAACATGATCCCCCGCTTAATTAAATTTGTCTTCCTTGGCTATTCTGCCACTCAAAAAGGCTATCAATTCTATCACCAGTGAAATCTATGTTAGTGTCGGCGTCACCTTTTTTGAAAATGTTCTCCTCTTCCCTAACACTACCTCAAGTGAGGGGGAGCGTGAGTTTTTGGACACAGCTTCTCTTCTGTCTTTGTTGAACACTCTTCCTACTACCACTATTTCCAGTGCTCCTTCCGCATCAATGGATTCGCCACCAGCCAGGCCAATATCACGACCATCCTCTATCCGTGTCTATACTCATCGTACAAAACCCTCTGTTGAAACTCTTCCCAATGTCCCTATCGTCAAGCATGTTGCTCTGCTACAGGTCTTGGAATTCGTTCTAACCAACAACCCCAAAATGATGCATTCTCCACTTACGGGGGTCACTTCTATTCGAGTGAAGATGTGAATCCCCTTATTGAGGTACGCAAACAGATACAACCATGCACTCTTTTTGCCATGGCGAAATATGTCTCATTCCACAACCTATTTCCAACCTACAAAGCATTTTATACTTCACTGAAGGATCATCGTCTCCCATCCAGTATAGAAGTTGCTTTGGCTGACCCGTACTGGAAGGATGTTGTTATGGACGATATGAATGCTCTTCGGTGTAACCATACTTTGGATGTAGTCGATCTTCCCCGGAAATAGAAAGCGGTGGGTTGTCGGTGGATCTTTAGCACCTAGTTTAACTCCGAGGGTCCTTTGAGCGCAACAAGGCACGGTTGGTCCCCAAATGATATTCACAAACTTATGGGATTGACTGTAGAGAGACATTTGCCCTAGTTGCCAAGCTAAATATTATTCGAGTTACATTATCATTAGTCGTGAATCTGGATTGGCCCTTACTTCAGATGGACGTCAATAATGTTTTCTTTAATGGCAATCTCACTGAGTAGGTTTGTGTCTTTCCCAGCGAGATTTGACCCGACTTCTTCCCATAAACATGTGTGCTAATTGCGATAGTCCCTCTATGGATTGAAACAATCCCCACGAGACTGGTTCTACAAGTTTATGCAGGTAGTAGTGGGTCATGGGTTCTCTTAAGCCCAATTTGATCATACGCTATTTTTTCGCCATTCAACCAGTGGTCGTATTGCCATCCTCATCGTCTATGTTGACGACATTGTACTGATAGGTAATGATCTGCCAGTCTTGGAGTCTAGAAAAGGCATTCTCGCCGTGTCTTTTGAGATGAAAAACTTGAGTTCCCTTCGGTATTTCTTAGTCATGGATAGCCTAATCTTCTAGGTATTTGTCTTTCCTAGCGCAAATATGTCATGGATAGCCTAATCTCATTTACCTCGCCCATACTCGCTCGGATTTTTGTCACGTCGTAGGTAACGTTGATCACTTTATGCATAAGCTCTTCGAGCACCATCTCGCCGTTGTCCATCGGATCCTCCACTACTTAAAAGACAGATCGAGCTTAGGTTTGTTGTTCACTCGCCACAACTCACGTTTTGTTGCGGTTTATACGAATGATGATCGGGCCAAGTTTGTCCATGATAAACGTTCTGTTGCGGCAATGTGTGAATCATCCATTATCTTGAGTAGAGCACATAATGTGCCATTTTGGAGAAACAATGCACTGCCACCATAAGAGTAACCTCATTCCTTTGGTAATGTGTGAATCATCCATTATCTTAAGAGGGCACATAATGTGCCATTTTGGAGAAACAATCCACCGCCACCATAAGAGTAACCTTATTCCATTGGGTTCGTGAAATCCATGATGAAGACCTTGCTCGTATCTACCGAAGGTGAATTTGGGACAGGAAGTGGAGTTTAGAGACGTGTTCTGTCATTGAGTTATCTAAAATGACACCCTCACGTTGTTTAACATGCTTCTCTACATCTCGTGTCATCATAGGCCAAAATTTCCCTTTCACTAAAGAAATAGTCTTGTTCCATCAAAATATCCTGCCATTATACCATTTTGACATTCTTGTGACACTTGCCTGAGTGAGCTCTTAGAATGCACAATATGTTCGGAAATTATGTTTGCTGCTTTTTTGTAATGCTTGCTTATGTTACGGTTCTTTTCTGATCATTTAGAATCAATTATATTTGTTTATGCATCTATCATTTATGCCTTTATCAAAAACTTCTGGTTAAAAAATATGAAAAATCTGAATCCATTGAAATTTATTCAGCTTTTGAATTCCTTAAATTGTTTTATCGACTCCAGAAGATCTGATATGTAATTGTCATACTTAGAAGATGATGCTGAATTTTTTTTTCTTTCTTTCTTCTCTTTTATTATTATTATTATTATTATTATTATTATTATTTTGATTAAATTTACAGGCAATTGATTTGGATCCCAATGAAGCAAATTTGCTATCTAATAGAAGCCTTTGTTGGATTCGGCTGGGACAAGCTGAGCATGCTTTAGCTGATGCAAAGGTATGTAGATCTCTAAAACCCAACTGGCCTAAAGCATGCTACAGAGAAGGAGCAGCCCTTCGTTTATTACAAGTAATGCTATATATATTTTACCTTCAATTTTTTCCCCTCTTTTTTCTTTACCACTATTCACAATGTTGATTGATTTTAGAGATTCGACGAAGCTGCAAATGCATTCTACGAGGGTGTGCAGCTTGATCCTGAAAACAAAGAGCTTGTTGACGCTTTCAGGTAATGATTTCAGTTGTGTTTTCAATCTCTATGATAATTTTTTTGGCAGATTTACAAACTCACCACTCTCCTATGTATTTACATTTCTAACACCTAAACTTCAATGTTTGCATGTATACCATCTTACCTAAGCAGGAATTGTGTGATTTGTATGTAGATGTCCCTAATTACTTCTGAGAATTTAAGAGCAAATATATGCACATCATATATGCAACTTCTTGAACCCATAACTTCTTAATTGAAAGCCTAATGTCACCTCCCAAAAGAGCCCTTATGGGTGGTGGGCAGCCCAAGACTTAAATACTGCTTTTCGGCCCTACACCTAGCCGATGTGGGACTATTTGTCCGTGACATTCTCCTCCACCCAATCACGTGACGCCCTCGTCACGGATCGGCTCCACCGAGGGTCCCACTGGACCATGGAGAGTCCACACACCTGGCAGGCAGTAATCTGCTCTGATATCACTTATCACCTCCCAAAAGAACCCTTATGGGTGGTGGGCAGCCCAGCACTTAAATATTGTTTTTCGGCCCTACACCTAACCGATGTGGGACTATTTGTCCGTGACACTAAACTCTCAACCATCTATCTAATTTGGCTTGCATCTTTATGATAAATTTTATATGATTGCCAAGTGAAAATTAGGGTTTCTCCCAATGCCACAAATGAAAATTTGTTCCGAGTGCTTAAACGTCAGAAAACAAATTATTTAACAACATGAATTAAAAAAAAAAAAATCAGTTTTTGCTTCACTTTAAAGTAATTACAATTTGCCTACAAACTATGATTTTCTTTAGAAGCCAAGGAAAAATTTAGAAATAGATACCAACTAATCTTTCTTTATCAATTTAATGATCTTTACCATTCTTCAATCTCTTTTATTTGCGACTTCCGCAGCTTTATAATAGCATAAAGTTGAGTTTCACAAAGTTATTTTTTCTTCCCCTCTGTTGGTCACTAATTTTCACTAATCTTTTCATATTTGTTAATATTTATAGTTCTGTGTTCTTCATTCTCTCTCTCCCATATATACCATGGTTTATTTATTTATTTTTTATTTTATTTTATTTTATTTTTTTCTTAAAAGGGAATCATTATTTGGTCCAGTGGGCACCAAATAACGCTCCCCCCATTTAGTTCGAAACCTAGATGTGCTTTAATTGATCTGAAAAGCCCGCGCCACGGGATTCAAACCCCCGACCCGAGGGACTTATCGCCAGAGGCCACACCAATGAGTCGAGACGTGGCGCGCGGGCACGTGCGCGCGCACGCACACACACACATATATATAAACATTTTTATGTCATAATCACATCAAAATATAATTATAAAAAGATATATTTCACTAAAAAAATGTATTTTGTAGTCTTTTTGATGTGATATTAAAAATTGTTATACAAGTAAATGTTAAAAATTGTTATATTGTACATGTGTATGTGTATATATATATATTATATATATATATATATATATATAATGTGTGTAGCGTCTATTTCCCCCTAAAATTAATTTTCTCACATGTTTTTCTCTTCTTGCTCTTGACCTCTGCTTGGACTAAACAGGGAAGCTGTTGAAGCTGGGAGAAAATTTCATGGAACAGATGAGCCTAAGCAAGGCAATTGACGTTTTACGAAACCATGCTTTGGGTTATGGTTTTCATTTCCTCTTAGTTAGACCTCTTTTCTTTCTCTATTTCTTTTTATATAATCATCCTTTTTCTTTTTTGTGATCTTTTTAAATGAACGGCTGAAAGCAAAAGCTCATTCTTGTAACAGTTTCAGTTTCTTTTATCAATCTTGAATCTGGAATCCATGAGCTTATTTAAATATAGAAAGCTTTACATACATACCACTCAATTCTTATATATTTATATATCTAACCCTAAAACTTCAATGTTTACTTATATGTCGCCTTATCTGTGCATGAAAAAGTGTATTTTACTTCTAAAAAGTTAAAATGCTTGTTTTTTTATGTGATAAAAGATTTGGGTGATATAAATGTAAAAAAGAAAAAGTTTAGGTGTTAGATATATAAATCGATAGGAATTGAGTTGGTATGTTTGTAGCTTCCCCTTAAAATTATTGAACAATTTACATGTTAAGGCTCTGTTTGGGGCAGCTGAAGTTTCTCAGCTTTTCAGCTGCAGCTGCACTGTACCAGAAAGTTGTTGCAGGGAAGCTGGTTGTATGTTTTGTGCAACTGTGTGAAAATAGTTGTGGAGCGACTGTTTTTGGGAAAATGATTATGCTACCCTGTTTAAAGAAAGCCACATTTTTTAAATTTTAGAAGCAAATATTTACCAAATTTTTTTTTGTCTAACAAGATTAAATAATACTCTAATATATTACCAGACAACCCCTAAATTATAAAGATGGTTAATGAGCATTAATGAAAGTGATATTTTGTGTTTTAGAGATTAAATTGTTATATACAACCAAATATAAACATATAAATTCAAGATAATTAAGCCTATACATTTAAATCCTTCAATCATACCATCTAAAATGATAGTCATTAGTGTATCATCATCTTTTTACCCTTCAATCACACGCAGAAATATAAAACTAGCATTTGCATCTCATGCAAGCAAACCAAATAACTCAAGTAATACACATAATTTAAAATTAAAATGATGGATAACAGCTAAAAAACAGCAATCAACTCAAAAATTTCTTAAAATACCAGACTTGATATAAGTAGCAAGGCTAAAATTTGCAAGCTTGATAGGAGAAGACGACGACTTGGTAATCAAAAGAATGTTCTTCGACTTCAAATCCTGATGAACAATTCTACTATCATGTTAGTAAATCGCTACCTCCATCAGATCCCAGAGTAGGACCGCCACCTCCCGCTCTATGAACCGGCCATGCTTCTCAAGACGGTGTAATGCACATAACTCCATAACCAAATGCACATAATCCTCTTCTTAGTACACAGCCTTGTGGTCCACCACATGAAGGTGGTCGGAAAGCCACGCGATGACCTCGATCTCCATCTTAAAGCTTCAAACATCTTCGTCGGAGATGAGCCGGTTGTTGGCGATGGATTTGCAAGCAAATTCCTCGTCAGTCGCTGCCCCTTTGACGACGGTGGAGGAGCTCGACTCCATTGGGTCGTCATCGGGATGGATTCGGAGTTGTGGGGGAAGGTGAGACGCTGAGAGAGAGAAAGAGAGTTGTCGGGTAATACTTACGCGAACGAACGCGGACCGCAGGGTCGATCCCACAGCTCGCTTTTTCATCAAAATGCCAAAATTGTCTACGCAACGCGTTGTCGCCGCCGCCTCAAACGGCACAGAAATGCGTTCTCGTGCCACACCGCGCCTTCACAGCTACCCCCAAACGAGCCCTAAGCAAAGTTGAGTCATGGTAAGGGATGAGCTTCTACTTGTAAAATATTTTGGTGATTGTTTAATGGAGGGCACTTAGCTACATCAACTACTTGTTCAGGCATCCTGTGAAGTGGTTTGGTTTGGTTTGGTTCTAATTTTTAATGAGATCATGTTTTATGGCTTTAATCTTTCAGATTTAACTCAAAAGTATTTAAAGAAAGAAACTAAAATAGTTGAAAATAAAATAAAAATACAATGGTATTTTTTATACCATAATAAAAAATTGAACCGGTCGATACGACCGGTATCGACCGGTTTGTTCATGGATTGATTATTTGGTTGGTTCAATTCAGGTCAGAAATTACATTCATGTAGCAAGGCTAACATTGGCAGCTTAAATTATATTAAAATAAATTTAATATTTATTTCGTTGCATGGGTCAAATTCAATTAAATTGTTGAAGCTTGAAATGTAACGTCAAATCTATTCAAAGCCTTGGACAACTTTTTATATTTTACCATGAACCTGCTAAAAAAGGCTTAGTGCTTCATTGCATTAATACATCAGCTCTGAATTTATTATGCTTATCAAACAAATACATCAATTAAAGTTAACATAATTATGATGCATATTGTATTATTATTTGGATAAAATAATCATTTCATCATTATTTGTGAGTTTTAACCAATGAGATAAAAATCACTTGATCTAATCATTTGTACACTAAATCCATATGTTTTTTGCTTGGTTATGAGGCTTAATTTTAGTCCTATGAAGAAAAACTTCTGTGTAGACTTGAGTCATTGGGTCTGCTAAAAGAGTCCATCATTGAAATAAATGAGATTATAGGTATGCATAATGCCATAATCAATCATGTTAAATGTGGGGTTGAGTTCAAAAAAGAGGGGGGAAGGAGATGGATTGCGAGTTCTATCGCAAAATCGATGGGAAGCCGAATAGAGAGATTGGCAAATGTGTGCAACATTGCACATCATCAGTGGAGTGAAGGTTATTGATGGTTTAAAATCGAAAAGAAAATGGCTTTGCATGATATAGTGAATGGAAAGCTCGAGCTAAAAGAGTTGGAAAAGAATGGAGATACACAATTGTATTTATTAAAAAAATTATCCAAGTAACTTAACTATTTTAGAATTATTATATCTTTTAAATGGTTAAAGATATAATAAAGATATATTACTAAAACTATAACTGTCCCACCTAGGAATCTTTTTATCTGCATATTTTCAAATAGTTTCTTCACTTCTACTGGTGTGTCCAAGAGCATCAAGACTATTCATTGATTTCCATAGTCCAAACTTATATTCTAACTTCTTGTTAGACAACTTTGAATTGAACCAATATTTTTTCATAACCCCTATTTTTTGAGAACCTAATAATAATAGATGAATAGTCATTCGATGAAAAAAAATCATTATGCGATTTCTTTCTTTTTATATTTCTCGTCGGAATTTAAATAAAACAAAGCATGTGATTCAATTATATATATAATTTAATTATTTCGAGCCAAAATGGGTTGAACATGAATGAACAAATATTTGTTCTTGTTCGGCCCGTTTATATATCGAGCGCAAAAAAACTTGTTTGTTTAGCTCATTAACCAGCCCTGATCAGAATACTGCATATCTCTCAGCTTCATAAAATATTTAGAATGATAGAAACATGACAGTTGTTGTGTTACAGTTGATTAGGTCTAAAGGGGTTAAGACCTAATCAACAGTATTTCAAAATGAATATATATAATTCCTTTCTTTCTCCTTTTTACATTGAAAATATGACACAATAGGACACAAAGTAGAACAAAAAATTCATGCAGCCGAACCCACTTAGTGAGAAAAGACTTTTGTTGTTGCTGTTTGTCCTTTTTACACAATGATATTTGTTGCTTTGGTGATTATTATCAAATTTTATAATAGTATGGATCTTTACCACTGATTTTCTTGCGAGAAGAATAAAGGTGATGCGGCTTGAGAGAGAGAGAGAGAGAGAGAGAGAGAGAGAGAGAGAGAGAAAATGCAAAGAAAATACTACTAAAATTTAGAATAATATCATTTTGGCTATTCAATTTAATCATCTAAACAAGTTCATGAAACAACTAATAAATTGTGCAGTATCATGCCTTGTGATCCTTGGTGTATATAACAACAACAATAGATGACTTACAGAGTGTAGGTTCGGCCCGTTTAGCTTAAAGAACGAGTCTTCAACGGAATGGAGAGCTCTATGTAGGTTTTACAGTGCCTGAGAACCATTCTGCTCAACATTACTAATTATATGATTCTTCCTTAACAAATGGAAAGACCAAGGTAAAAGGATCCAATCAGTTGATGCACATTGCCTACCTGCAAGTGGAAGCCCAATGGACGAAATGATGAAAATACTGGTTAGCTGTGCCGAGAAAAGGAAGCAACTTTGACAGGGTAAGTGGTAAGAAAATGGTTCTTCCGACGACAAGGAAAGTTCTTGACGGATAAAATGAGATTTTGTCTAGCTAAGCTCGTCGGAGTATGTGACAAAGATATCATTTGACCTACACAGTTAAGTAGCAATTTGTTTCGGATATAATAAGAGACATATCTATAAAAAGAAGCTTTACATACGTACCACTCAATTCTTATTCACTTACATATCTAGCACCTAAACTCCAATTTTTACATATATAGCACCTTACCTAGGCATGAAAAGGTGCATTTCACTTTTTAAAAGTTGAAATAGTGATATTTTTTATGTGACATGACAAAGTTGTTTTGTATAAATATAAAATGTAAAATGAAAAATTTAGGGGTGTGTGTATGTAAGTGCCCCAGAAAAGAAATAATAGCTTGGTTTTGCAATACCTGAGGCCACTTGTGCGGTGTGTGATGATCTATTTCTTCTTCGATAACTGAGTATAAACTGTCTGCAAGTAGCATCCCAAAGTACAAAATGGAGGAAGTGAAGATAGTTTTGCTGTGGTTGTGTAGACATCATGAGCATCTTCAAAATGGGAAGGGGTTAACAAAGCACTTCTGGATTCTGCATTTGCTCCTGAGTTTCATTTTCTTTGAGTAGCTCCAAGTTTGGTTTAACTTCAACAAATTCATTCATTTTCAATGAAAATAGCCACAATCGAGCAGCCAAATTGACTTCAATCAGAATCTCAGAAGTATCTCCCCTGCTCTCATGTCCGAAAATGCGAAGCGACAACTTTCGTTCATTTTGCTTGCAATATGTTCCATCAGTAATCACAAATATAATCTGCAATCACAATATTCAATGAAAGCACATAAGAAAATGAAGAGGCATTGACATACATGCCACTCAGTTCCTATGTATTACATCTCTAACACCTAAATTTTACATATACATTTATACCACCCAAATCTTTCACATCACACAAAAAATAACACCAGTTAACTTTCAAAAAAGTGAAATGTACATTTTCATGCATAGATAAAGTGGCATGTATGTAAAAATTGAAGTTTAGGCGTTTGAGTGGTATCTAAGTAAATCTTTCAAAAATGAATTGATAGTCAGTAAGACCATAAAGTACAATTTTGACGCAGTAAAGTGAGAATAACCAGACCTAGACTGCAGTTGCCTACAATAGAGATATCGCAACAGGCACAAGGAAGTTCAGTAGAAATAAGCTAAGAGACCATATCAAGCTAGAAAAAATAAGTTAAACTGTGGAACAATAAACAGGGAACATGCAAATAAAATATAATAATGCTAAGAACCCCTGAATTCAGCTTCAGGGTGAAGCAGCCATAAAATTAAAGGCAATTCACATACATACCATACAATTCTTGTATATGTATATATCTAACATCTAAACTTTTATATTTACATATATAACACTCTCGGGCGGCATAAACCTAAGCATGAAAAAGGGGTATTCACTTTTAAGAAGTAAAAGTGACATTTTTGATGTGATATTAAAGATTTGAAAATTATGCATGTAAATCTGATAGTTTAGGTGTTAGGCATGTAAATACATAAGAATTGTGTGGTATGTATGTAAATGCCCCAGAATTAAATAAAAACAATATTAAAAAAATAACTACAAAGGTCGTGTATTTTTACGTGTACTTCAAACATTTGTAATTATTTGACCAAGGGGACAATACGAAGAAACAAATCAAGAAAAAATAAGTAGAAAGGCACAATAAAACAAGCAGGTCTCAGATTACCTTGGACTAACAAAAGCAAACATGAAGTGTCAAACCATAATCACCACTAGCCTTAACTCAACATTTTGGATTAAGTCGGTATTAAAAATTTTCCTTAGTGGAAGATTTACATACATACCACTCAATTCCTATATATTTACATGTATAACACCTATACTTTAATTTTTACATATGAAAACTCTGTTTTTCACCATTTAAAAGTCAGAATAGTGGTCTTTTTATGTGATGGGAAAGCTTTGGGTGGTGGGTGGTATAAATGTAAAAAATAAAGTCTAGGTGTTTGATATGTAAATAAACAGGACTTGGGTTGCATGTGTGTAAATGCCCCTTCCTTATTTATTATTTCTTCCTAGTTCATTATAGTTAAAAGCTATGTGAGATCTGAACTCAGTATTGAGAAAATTAATTGGTACTTCTGACCATGCTAGCATTGAACTATATTCTTTGAAAAATTAACATACATGCCACAAAATTCGTATGTATGTATATATCTAACACCTAAAAGTTAACATACATGCCACAAAATTCGTATGTATGTATATATCTAACACCTAAACTTTTATATTTACATTTCTTTTATATTTACATTTATTAACACTTTGGTTTCATAAACCTATGCATGAAAAGGCATACTTCACTTTTTAAAAGTAAACAAAAATAGTATTTTTGAGGCAATATTAAAGATTTGAGTGCTATGACAGCAAATGAATGTTTAAATGTTAGATATATATAAATACAAAAGAGTTATGTGGTAAATATGTAAATGCCCCTTTTTTTTTTCTTATTTTCTCACATTTTTTAAATCTCCTGGCTTAGTGCTCCTGGAGTAGAAATAATAGGAATGTTGAATCAAGAAAAACATTCAATAACCTTTTCTATGAAAATTGAATATGTCTGGATACAAATATTTCACATATGACAAAAAATTCAGAGATACCATCTCTTCCATAGGGAACTTTTCTCAGTTTTAATTATCAAGCATTGCAATTCATAAAGTCTCAAATAATGATGAAACTCAAGTTGTCAAACTTTCCATTAATGAAATTATTATGTTTCATGATTTAACATTGAGCGGGAACCATGGACGGAACTCCCACGACCCACAAATTGTGGGATTCTATATCACGGAACCGAATCTTCCCGCAACCTCGAAAGTCCAGCTGACTGAACAAGGCTTATTTTATTCCCACGACCCTCCTATTATTATTTTATTTTATTTCAGCAGATATCTGTCACCCCACTACCGTCATGATATATTTATAAGGCTTCATCACCTGCAGCAACGAGATCTATCAGTGGAGGAGTTCATGACCCAGTTTGAGCAATTGCAGATGAAATGCGAGTTGGTCAACCCATATGAGCACACAATAGTTGTTATCTGAGAGGCCTGAAGCGCGCCATCATCAATGCGGTATAACTGCAGCACTATTTGTCAATTGGAGATGTCCAAACCTTAGCGTTAAAAGTGGAAAGCCAGTATAAACATAACAAGCAACCACCACCAGTTAGGCAACCGTCCACAGTTGGAGATACCAACCGAAGCACGCCTCTGGACGTTGAGAAAATTAGTTTTGAGGATAGAACCACTCCCAGTGAGAAAAAGTCTGAGAGTAGCACACCTGCTACAATCCCCGCCAAAAAATGCTTCAGATGCCACAGGATTTGGGCACATCGCCTCCAGTTGCCCAACGAGTTGAGTTGTGCCTTTTAGCAAGTAGAGCACCGTGGAGAAGGTTAGCGACAAGGAGACGGCTGAGGAATAAGGTGAGGTGCATCATCTTTCACTTGATGAGAACGAGATGTATGTCGTTCGACGGGTCCTAAAGATGGAGGATACGTGGGATCTAAAGTGGCTTCGCCACAAAATATTCTACATCTGTTACTCTGTGAACGAAATGGTATGCAATCTTATCATCGATGGAGAGAGCAGTAAAAATGTGATATCTACACAAATAATGGAGAAGTTGGGTCTTATGACTCAGAGGTACTCCCAACTATATTTTATGGCGTGGCTGAAGACGAAGAGAAGGGCAACAATAAACGAAGGTGCCTAGTAGAGTTTTGGATATGGAGCCATTTGCAAATCATGTGTGGTGAGACGTGATACCCATAGATGTATGCCACCTATTGTTAAAGAGACCGTGACGGTTTGATCATAGAACTCAGCATGATGGAGTCAGAAACACCTACTCATTCACCAAGGATGGGAAGCATATTGTCATTCTCTCTTCAGCGGATCCCGAGAGCACAAGTGCCCTTGCCAACAGAACAACATGGTATGACCAGTTTTGGTGACGATGTAGGATGTAGAACTGAGATACCAACTCTAAAAACGAGACAAGCATAATAGAAAGCATTTCAGGATGCCTACTCGCCGATACTTCACCACTAGGGCCACCAAAGTTCGAGGAGGTTCCAACTACCTTACTTCATATTAGGTTGAGTTGACTATGGATTATTTGGGAGTATTCAACAGTATATGCAAAACATGCAGACTCAATTCAGTTCAATAGTGAACCACCAGAAGAGCAGATAGATATGGATGAATGCTCACAATTGGAAAAAAAATCCTCAAGTGCTTTGGGAGGCAGTACAACCGATAGTGGGATTCAAGTGTAGCTAGGATTGCAGACGAAGAATCAGAAGCTTTGACAAATGAAGTTGAAGCTCCCTCAATCTTCGAAAATTCACGCAGGATTTACCTGTTGCAGGCCTACTTATGGTAGAAGAGTTGAACCAGCTAATTCAGTCGGAGAGATTGGGGCCAACCAACCAATTAAGGCTTGCCTTGCCGCCCAAAGGAGAGGGTCTATCTTTCCTATTCTGTTTGTCGCTCAAAGGGCAATGGTCCCCTTCCTATTCTATCATATATTATATATTTGTTGCTTGCTTGCTTAGGGTTGTTTTTTTACTGTCTTTGATTTCACATTACTACCTCCGGGAGTTCCTCTCTTCCAAGGGTTGTATCCGAGGATCAAAGTAGTGTTTTGGATGTAGCTTGACCAAGTGGGGATGTTTGTCCTTCCCAACTCCCCTTTGTAGTCCCCCTTCCCTATTTCCAGGGGCTAGCCCTGATCACCTGTCCTGTCTTCAACCGCTCGCCACCCAAACCTCCACCTGCAGTCGTCCGAGTTCTCTAGCCACCCAGCACTACCGCCCAGCTCTCCTCTTCCTGTATCTCCCTGTCGTAACTTGCAACCATCCCTGTTATTCCTATTTCTCGTTGTCGTAACTTGCAGCCCACCCTCCTCTTCCTATTTCTCCATACCGTAACCTACAGTTTCCTCTTCTCTCCCACACCCCCTTCCTAAGCCACCCAATCGAGCACCCTTCCTCTATGGACTTAACCGCAGCCACCCCCTCCTCCGTGCTACTCAATCACCACCTTCGCCTTAACCTTGGTACGTGTTGTGTCCTTTGTGGTTATGTTCTAGTGTCATTGTGTTTGTCTTGTTAATTCCTACTCTCAAGATTCATCATTGTAACCTATTTGAATTCAGAATTAATATTGCATTTCTTTTGTGGTTTGGATTAACTCCGATATCAATATCTCACACTTAAACTTACATATTTACATACATAGCACTTTGGTGTCCTAATCCTATGCATGAAAAGGCGTATTTCACTTTTAAAAAGTGCTAATAGTACTATTTTAATTAAGGATTTGAGTGTTATCTGTGTAAATATGAAAGTTTAGGGGTGAAATATGAAAATACATTAGAATTGTACGCAATCTATGTAAATGCCCTCAAAATTAAATGAAATGATTGGATACCTCAAGATCCATTCGTCAGCCTGGATTGAGATCTTCAGCTTTAAAGCAAGCTGAAACTGCCTTATTTTCACTTTTCAGGCAATTTAATACCCGCATGCTCAAAGTGACAACTTTATAATGTCAATCCCAACCACAAAGATTTTGCCATTTCACAACAACAGCTCGGGATGTCAGCCTCAAGCATGAATACCCCATTCAAACTTCAGAAGCACGATTCATAAAGAGCCATTAACATGCAGCAGCACATTCAGAGACTTTATGAAAACTTTTAACTTTTCCGCTCTGTAAAGGTCCTGCAAAATCCAAAGTTCCTTTCCAATCAAAAGTTGGAAAAAGACCACGAATATGCATCTCCTCGCAAAGCTTGGAAGCCTGAGTTATGTTCCTCGATCTTCTGTAACCATTAACTAACGTGCAATATGTCACAAAGTTAGGATCGACGCCACTCTCAATCATTTGATTCAAAAGCTTGATTGATGTCTCCATATCACCTTCCTTGCAGAGACCATGTATGAGGGTTGAATATGTAATTACATTTGGACAAATTCCTTGTTCAACCATTTTTTGTTTGAATTTAAAGGCTTCTGTAAGGTTGCCAGCCCTGCAATATCCATCAATCATTGTGTTGAATGTAATAGAATTAGGAGTGAAACCCTTCTCAGGAAGCTTATTGAAAAGCCTCACAGCTCTCACCAAATTTCCAGACTTACACAAGCCATTAATGAGCGCATTATACGTCACAATGGAAGGAAGGAGACCTTTCTTTAGCATCTCATCACGAAGTAAAAAAGCATCGCTTACATTGCCACGTGAGGAATATCCATGAATTAAGGTGGAATAAGTATATCTATCAGGGAAGAATCCTCTATTAGACAACAAAATGATAAAACTTTTTGCATCTTCTATCCTACCTGACTTGCAAATCCCAGCAATAGCAACATTGCACATGATGTAATTAGGCTCAAATTTTCTATTTGAACCTTCATGAAAGAGATCTGAAATTCTGTTAAACGAAAGATTGCAAGTCCTCCGGAAAAAATCATATTTTGTAGGTATGTGAAAATCTACATGTTTCTGTAACAACGCATTGGCCTCGCCGATTTTATCTTGTTTGTATAAACAACTTACAAGGGTGCTACAAATCAACAAATTCGGTGTCAGACCCTTCCTGGTCATTTCGAAGTAACAATCAAAAGCTTTGCTTATCCTTTTTTCATCACACCAACCACATATTAGAGCTCCATATGTCACAATGTTCGGGACCAATTCTTCTGCATGTATTTCAGCTATAAGATCATCCACTTTGCCATGTCTCTTTGATTTGAAAAGCCCGGTAATAAGACAATTAAACATTTCTATTGAAGGTAAAAATCCCAACTCTTGCATCAATTCCTTTATTTTAAAAGCTTTTTCAATATCGCCCATCTTACAGAAGCCATCAATTAGAATTCGGTAAGTAAAGCTATCAGGCAAGCATCCCCAATCTTTCATCTTACGGATGATCTCCTCAGCATATTCCATTCTACCAAATTTACACAATCCATTAATCAATATGTTGAAAGTGATTCGATTTTTTGCATATCCCCTGGACAACATATCATTCCAAAGTTTCAAAGCATTTTCAAAATTCCCAGTTTTGAAAAATCCATTCAATAGAGTGCTGCAGCTAATCTCATTAGGCTTCACTCCCCTTTTCAACATCAAAAACCATAATTGCAAAGCATCATGGATGGCATTTTTGCGACAAAAACCTTTGAGGAGGGTATTGTAAGTTAGAATGGTCAGACATATACTCTTAGCTTCCATCAAGTTACAAATTTCAAAAGCCTTATCCATCAGACCAATAGTGCAGTATCCATCTAATAGAGTATTATAACTATATGAATCTGGTTTGGGATCTGCATATTCCATCTCACTGACCAAAAGCTCAGCTTCTTTTATCCTTCCAAATTTGCAATAACCAGAAATCATTGCATTGTAGATAAAAGTGTTCACCTTTAGTCCTGAATTCAACATTTCATCCTTCATCCTAATAGAATCTTCAAATTTCCCCAACTGTGAATAAGTATCAATAAGAACACCGTAAACTACCTCATCGGCTTTGAAGCACAGAATGTATTTCATGTGCTTGAGGACTTTCTCAGCCTCCTCTACCTTGCCCTCTTTGCAGTACCCTTTTACCAATAAAGTATAAGTTTTAACGTTTGGTGAAATGCCCTCTCTTTTCATGGAACTAAGAACGCCAATGGCCTGTTCAGTCTGCCCAAGGGTGCAGTAACCGTCCATCAGAGAATGATAAGCCACGAGGTTCGCCTCAAAACCCTTATTTTTCATGGAAGTTAAGAATTCTGCAGCTCTTTCTATCTTTCCATCCTTGCAGAAAGCATTGACCATTATAGAAACAGTGAAAGCGTCTGGTAGTATCCCAGCTCGGATCATCTGCTCGTACGTCAGAGTTGCCGTCCTATGTTCCCCAGCTTTAACCAGACCACTGAGCATAGTATTGCAGGACCTCGCGCTAGGCTTCCATCCATGGCTTCCCATATTATCAAAGATGAAAAGAGCCTCCATAACCAATCCATGCTCTGCATACTCCTTGAGAAGCACATCAAATGTCTTCAACGAGAAGCTGAACTCCTTATAAACCTGAAGCATCTCATTGAAAACAAAGGAAACAGACCATTCAGTAGCGTAATTCTGTAGCAAATCCTTCAAGCAAGCTCTTGCGTCATCAAACATCCGCCCATGCACTAAAATGTGGACAATTTTACCATAAGATTTTGCATTCGGCTGGAAATGGGGCTGCTTCGAAACAATCCTGAAAAACCCTAGACAGGCAGTGGGATTGAGCCGGAGCCCCACCAGGACTGCATCGAGGATGTCTTCAGATAAATCAAAAGAAAGCTTGGGAATGGCCTCGAAGCGCTCGAGGGTTACGATTCTGTAAATCCGCTCGACGAGTTCAGATTTGGTGAGTACTGGCAAGAGATCAGAGCTTCGACGGGGAAGGTTTCCGGCAGCATGGATCCACTGGCGCCGGGATAAACAGCGAATAGATAGACTGATATGAGAAGAATGTCTAACTGAGCGCCACATTGAGGAGTCTCCCGGCTATCTCAAGCCCACGAACCGCAACTTATCGAGGGTTCGTGTCCTCCATTAAGCAAGTGCTTGTCGCCGCCTTCTTCTTTTATCCAGAAAGTAAGGGGTCACTAAATTCTCATAGCCCCACCTTGTCCTGCAATCGTGTTGCAGAGCGATCATCTCCGGCGGTTGAGTGTGAGGGATCGAAGTTTTTTGCGAGAGAGAATAGATCACCGGAGGACCGCAGAATCTAGAGTGACCTAGCCAAAGGGGTGCCGGAGAAGCTCGCCGCCGGAAAACGAAATATTTCGCAGCAAGTTGCCGCTGTAGCAAAGTCGCCGGAATGAGAAGATTAAAAAAATTATTAAATAGTTTTTTACAACCTACCTCACAATTTTTTTGAATTTACACTTCTACTACTTACACTTTCATATGTATAAATGTAACACATTAGTTTCATGACATATCTATCAAAGTTATATTTAAATTTTAAAAAGTATAATAATATTTTAGATGTGATATATTGATATTAAAGATTTGAATGATGTGCATGTAAATATGAAATTTTGTATTGGACATGTAAATGCATAAGAATTATATATATCCTACATACATGCATACATAAATACATACATATATATCTATGTGTGTATGTTATGTATGTATCTATATATCTATGTATGTGTGTGTGTGTGTGAAAACTCTTTCTTATTTATGAGTGGGAGAGTCACACTTCTTCAACATGTTTTAACTTCTTTCCCTCTTTATATATTTCAAGTTACTAAAATGACAATGAGCATGCAACTTAGAATTGATAGAAACTTTAATAAATTCTTATAGGCTAAGCATAGCAAAGATACTCATTGAAAATCTTGAGAGCATCTATTTAAGCATAAAAATTATGGGGGTAATGGTTTCTGATCCTTGGAGCAATCCATGGAAATAAACTACTATAAGCTTTGGATCAAACTCGGGTCTAATTTGGGGCTATCAGCTAAATTCATGCAACTTAAATATCTTAAATATTTTCACCCTCTTTTTTGTATGACCAAGTTAAGAGACTCTTTAAGTTGGAAAGAGCTTTTAAAAATATGACAAAGTTCAAAATTTTATTACTTGAGTTTGATAATTGGACTATTTCGAGCTATCTGCTGCATTTTTCTACTGCTTTGCATTCCACTGATGTTCATGTGAGAATTTTTGTGTAGGGGAGATTTGGAATACTCGTGAACTTTCAAAATTTCTTGGTGATGATTTGTTTTTATATTGTTGATTTGGGATTTATAAAACCCGTGAAGATGTGTTAACGATTAAACAAAATTCTCGGGTTTCTTTCACTGCTTGGATTGCTGAAAAAATTACATCATTTTTCTGCCATGGATTGGGATGGTAATGTGTGGAATTCTATGATGAAACCATCACAATCTTTGTTTGTGTTGCACTTACTTTGCCAATTATTACATTTGGATATTATTTTAAAGCTTAAGGGGCTATGTAATGCTTTTTTTTGCTTCTTTTGTCGACAAGATGAGGAAACTTTAAATCACCTTTTTTTCAAATGTGATTTCTCATTGGAAATATGGAAACACCTTACTAAATCATATGATATTTATATGTCGCATTTTAGTTATTATGATTTGTAACAATATTTATTGTTTTGGATGAAGGGTAATACTAAAGTACATCTGTATAATGTTATTCCATATATTGCATGTTGGTTTCTTTGGATGAAAAGAAACCAAATAAGCACTATGAGGTTTTTAATAATGCAAAGATCATGTTAATCAATGCTAAATCTTTTATTTCCAAAGTGGACACTAAATCTCGTAAACTAGTGGTGGGCTTAAATGTTAATAATTACAGGTATTTTTAGTTGGTAAGGTGGAACAACACTCCTCTTGGTTTGGTGAATATTGATAGTAGTGTTAGTACTATTACTCCATGTGTTGATGGGGTCTTCTGTGACCACACTAGACTGGTTTTACTTACATTTTCTGCTCGTTATGAATGTGCTAAATGCTAATGCATCTTATTCTAAAATGGTTATGTTTTTCACTGTTTATTTGTTGCAAAGGAAATGAAATTTCGGAATTTGACTATGGAAATGGATTCACTTTTTGTGTTTCGTTGCTGCAATGGCAGTAATTTGTGTGATTGGCAAAAATTTGATTCTTTGGCAAAAATAAGAAAGCTACTTCACTACTTTAATATTTGAATCATATTTTTCAGAAAGCAAACAGACTTGCAAATTTTTGGCCATAGCTGGCGCTACTAATGGAGTCATTAAAGTGGGCATGAAAACTAATGCAAACTTTAATTTACTTATTATTGATGATAGAATAGGCTTGCCTTACATTAGAATTTAAAACATGTAATTTATACATATATAATTCTTTTTGGGTTTGATATGATCTTGAGTCCGTTGTACATCTCGATGGAGGATTCTTAGGCTTTGTGTTTTGGGTGTAGAATGAACCTCCAGCTAGCCTTTCGGCGCAAATCTCAAAGTAATCAAATGGCCAGAGAAGATGGCTCAACGACCAAGCGCTAGTTCAAGAGGCATGCCGGTCATCTGAAAGACCGACAGAGATCAAATCCACCCTCGACGATTATAGTCGGCGGGTCTACCTATGGTCCCAACCACCGAAGCTCTCTAATAGCCGACTGAAAGCATCCAGTCGATCGACCACTCATACCTCGGCATAAGCGACCACCACTCAACCCGTCACTTTACTCCGCCAAACCAAAACACGTCGACTGGTTGGTCACCACCATAGCCAAAATTTGAATTGTAATACAAGTTTAATCTTAAATGATCATTGATTGTATTGAGGCCAGTTTCTATAATCGCTCTCTCTCTCTCTCTTCTCCTTTCTACAATTGAGGATAGTTTTCATAACTGTATCCTCTTCCTATAATTGTACAAATATCCCTTTATAAATAGGAGGCAAGAATACGAATAAAGGGAGAAGATCGGTCTACAAACTTCTTTATGGCATCTCTACCTGGTATATATAAATATTTCTTTCAAAAACTATAAAGACCTTACAAAAATGGGCATTCACACACACACACACACACAAAAACAAATATACCACGCAATTCTTATATATTTACATATCTAAAACCTTAACTTTATATTTACATATTTAGCACTCAAAATTTTAATTTCACATTAAAAATATTACTACCACTTTCTCTTAAAAACTAAATACAACTTTCATGCATATTTTTATCACACCAAAGTCCTATAAATGTATACATGAAAGTTCAAGTGATAGATACAGAAATATGAATTTTTTGTGCGGTATGTATGTAATTTTCCTTTTTTATATATGCAAATATAATTGGTTCAAATTTTTCTATGATTTAAATTTAATTTTCAAATCATACTTAAGTTCTTAAATATCTAACATAGTATTTTTTATATATAGTGTTATATATATATAT
>NW_018165377.1:98740-109322 GCF_001263595.1 Phalaenopsis equestris
TATATATATATATATATATATATATATATTATGCATGAGTAAGAAAAGTTGTCATATGACAAAGGACTCTTAATAAACACACAATGGGAATGGAGAAGTCCTTAAAATATCTAAAAAGAATCAACTCTTATGTATGCATAATTAGACTAAATAAGGGGTACTTAAATGTGAATGTATGCATAATTAGACTAAAACTTAAAAAAAATTAGGGAGATTTATATACAAGCCACTCAACTCTTATGTATTTACACATCTAACTACTAAACTTTATTTTTTATATTTCTAATCTCTTATATCTCATAAAATAAACCATTATTTCAAGTTTTAAAAGAGGAATAAGCCTTTCATGGATGGGTAAGTTGGCAATATGTAAAAATTGAATTTTGGATGTTAGTTATGTAAATACGTGAGAATTGAGTGGTGTCTACGTAAATTTTCCTAAAAATTATTTTTATGTGCTTTAATTGTGAAATTCAAGAGCCATGACATAACATCCATGATATAATATATGCAATTTTGTAAATAATGTACACATAAAAATAAATGAATATAAATAGCTAATATTTATATCAGAATAATTTATATATAAATGACTTTATAAAATAAAACATGATTAGTCATAACTCTTAAAGATTTTTATTGAAATTGGATATATGATGTTTTATATTATATGCATTTCATAATTGTCAATGTTAAAATATAAAATATACGAAAACTATTTTTTTTATATATTTTAAATCGATTGCCTTACAATAGACTTGGGGATCACATCTATAGCTGTAATGATCTAATTCCATAAGTAAGAAAAGTTCTATCTTTTAATCATTTAATATGTGTCTTCCCAAATTGTGAGATGGCATCATAAGCCTAATGCTATAGTGAAATTGCCTATCCAACCAAAGTAAAAAAATTTAATGAAAATAATATAAATTTATTTTGATCTTATACGTGTATTGTACTCTATAAAGGTAGGGCTGTCAAAAAAGCTCGTTGTTCGCGAACAGTTCGTGTTCGGTTCGTCAATGAGTTCGTGTTCGATTCGTTCGATAAGTAAACGAGACAAACACGAACAAATTTTTTTCGTTCGGTTAGTTAGACGAACCAAACACGAACAGTGATGCGTTCGTTCGTGTTCGAATCGTTATTGTTTGAAATATAAAATAATATAAAATAATTATATATAAAAAATTTATTATATTTTAAAACATTAAATTTTATAAATTATAATATATAATAAAATAATAATAATAATATATTAATATACTATAGTAGTAATATACTAATATAGATATTGTATATTTATATAATATAAGTTATATAATTAATATATAATATTATTTTTATATATTAATATTAGGGATGTCAAATTAGCTCGTCGTTCTTCGTTAAGAAACGAACACGAGCTTATTTCAAACAAACTACATTTTAAACGAACCGAACACGAACACAAGCTTTGTTCGTTCGTGTTCGGTTCGTTTACACCCCTATATAAAGGTGTCCCTAAGTGAAAAGGTGGGTCTATTGCAATGTAAAGATGCCATCATGATTGTTTAAGTGTGGATGCAATGCATGATTTCTATTATTATTTTATGGGGGAATCATTGAATTCTCCAAAAAGAAAAGGCCAATAAGCCAAACTTATAAGTAAAATGGCTCAAAGGAAAACTAAATTTATCTTATTTCATTATCATTCATCATTATATTTGAAAAAGATAAAATCATATATTTAAACATGGCAAAATGTGAGAGAGAAATTCAACTTCATAAATAAGTTTATGTGAATTTATTTATTTTTACTTGCTTTGAATTGGCATTTATTTCTAACTATTTTCTTGCTTGGCCAATATCATCATGCCACCATGCCTTAGAAGAATTCTACTTCCTTCAAAATTTAAAATTTGAACTTTGGCACATGTACTTATATCCTCATTTTCTTGTATTATTGACTGACATTGTCATGTCTTTATGCCTTGACTGAAGTCCAAATTTTCACATGTTTTTTGCATTCAAAATTCAACTTTATAAATTGTCCCACATGATAAATTACATTTATTCAATCTCTTCTCTATATGTGTTGGCTAGATCTATGCAACTGGAGGAGGCTGACATTGTTTTGATATTTCATTTCAAAAAATGTTGGCTATCTCATGTAAATTGTGGAGTTAAATTCACATTAATTTGTATGGGTACTAATTTAATGTTATCATTTGTTACAAAGATTGTTACATTAAATTAGTTATTTGAAAATAAATGTGTCTAACCATACTTCAAAGTTAAATAATAGATTAATTTATAATAATAATAAAGATAGTTTATAAGAATTTTCAATACATGCAAAAATAATCATATATATAAACAAATATGCAAAATAAAAAATAAAAAAATATTTAACATTACAAGATAACCACAATATATGTTGTGAAGTAACCAAATCCATGGATAAGCACAAATTGAATTGATATAAGTAAATATAACTTTTACATGGTATTGAAGAACAATAAGTCTAATGAATTTAAATACATCATAAGAAATATACATTTATTTTTCATTTAATTTCTCAAAGACAGTTGAAACAGAGAGAATCAATATTGCAAAATGGCCATTAAGTCTTAACTCCTTATGATTTTGATGACAGCAAATATTGAAAATTTATATAAACGTGTCATAAGAGGGAAAAAATATTCCGTCCGGACGTTCGCACTTTCGGACTGTCAGCCACCGGCGGTCACATCACCCGCTGATGTCGTGTATTGCAACGTGGTCATCTGTGATTGACCATCCGGACGTGCAGTGTCCAGACATAATATTTTCTTCATAAGAAGGGGTTGAAATCACAACTAACTATGTAAACAATTAAGACAATAGGTAGGAGAAGTCTCAAAATAATCATACATGTCGGTCTTAATCAAATTTCAAACTTTCATTAAATTTTACCTTAAAAATCGACTTTATAAATTGTCCAACATGCTAAATTGCCTCGCTTCTATTTTTCAAATGAGTTTGTGTCTAGCCAATTGTAATTGGGGGAGATTGGATTTGCTTTGATATTTCCCTTCCAAGTAGGATTTATAGTCCCATGTAAAGTGACAATTTGAATTGATTTTGATTTTATTGGATAATTCATATCATTAAGTATTGATTTTGATTTTATTGGATAATTCATAACATTAAGTAGTATATTAAATTAGTTGTTTGAAACTATATGCATGGACCAAACGATCTTTAATAATTAGATGCATGAATAATTTATAACATGGGTAGTAAATAACTATAATTGCAATCATATTTCAGAAATATAAATGAATAATTTATGATAAAGACAATAAATGTAATTTGAACATAACTTTATAAAATTCTTATTTGTAACAAAAACATATTACATTTTCTTTTTTTAATATGATTGTTTCATGCTAGAAAATCTGTAACGGTAGTGAAATAAATTAGCGTCTCACCGTACTATGAAACCCAACACACACATGAAAAAACCAATAATTTTTACTTGGAAAAACACAGAAAGGAAAAAAACCACGAGCCTAGCTTAGTCAAAATGATTCACTATAAGTTTGTGGTACAAATATGAATCATTCTCCCACAACTGGGATAGGATTGCAATGACTCTCCAGGTACAATGTATATATGCAGACCAAGTACAATGTTTGCAAGCAGAAAAGTTTTGTTATTCAATGGCATGAAGTAGTCGCAAGAACTTTAACACATCACATCCAAGGTACATCGTTGCACAGTATTTAGGAAATTGCAGTATTCCGCGACAGAGGTTGTTAGTCCGCATGATGCTTTGGTACTCTGTAACATACATCGTTACTCCGTAAGGTCCGCTGCTGGTGACAAGCATGGGGTGGCCGATAGTGGTCTACGGCGGTCCACAATAGTCAGTAGCTAACGCTGTCAAAATGGTCAATTATTCGCAAACAATAAGTGTTCGACTCGTTAAGAAGCTCGTATTCAATTTGTTTGTTAAGCAAACGAGCTGAACACGAACAATTTATTTGTGCTCGATATATAAACGATTCGAAAACGAACAAAGATTTGTTCATCCATGTTCGACTTGTTTTTGGCTTGAAATTATATATATATATATATTGATGATTTGTATTTTTAAATAATTTAATTGGCTGTAATTCTACAAAAAATTTTAATTAAGTAAAATTATTAATTAAATAATAGAATAAAAATATATTCAATTATATTTAAATGATGTTTTAATATAAATAAAAATATTTCAACCTGGCTGATAAATTTAAAAGCATTCTTAATTTTTTTAACCTTTTGCACCTGTTTATGGATGAAATTGCACTTTAAAGAAATATATTTTTATATTTTTCTTGCAGATACAATAGACAGTAGTTGTGGAACGAAATGACGAAGAAGCAGGGCGAAGCGGAGGTGAAACAGAGCAAAATGGTCCTAAGTGGACTGGTGCCTAGGCTTTAAGAACCTACACCCCAGGGCTTTAGCTCCATCCACTTGGCGCCTAGGCGCCAGTTTTAGTTGAACTAGATAGAGAGTCTGGAGTCTAGGCGCCAGCTCTACAGGGCCTTCGCACCAGCAACTGTTTGCAATTTTTCACCAGTTGCTTCGATGGTTATGCTGCAATATAACCAACCTTTGGTGATGTTTTCAACAATTCTAAGCAGCCTAAGTAGGGGAGAAGTCCTCTGAACCTTAGGGGAAATCCTATGGGAAGTCTAGAGTTCAAATTTAGTTTATATTTTTATTTCGGAATTTGGTGAGGATTTGGAGGGATATTGTAGAGAGGTTCTTTAGCAAGGTTGTAAGGACTTAGGAGATCTTCTCTGGAGAGATTTCCAGTGATTGGGAAGCGGAAAAGCTAAGTGTTGTGGAATCCTTTGTGTTGTAACCTTCTTTTCACTCAATTCTAGTAGATTTTTTGTTTTAAAAATTCGTTGTGGCAATTTCTCTATGCTTTGCGAATAGTTCCTTTTAACCTTTCATATTGTGATGAATAAGTAGGTAGTGTAGAATGGTGAAATGCTTTTAAAATTGGTTTTTACTCTTTAAAGTGATGATTTTCCTTCTGTGCTTTATTTACTTATCATTATGTTCAAATTGTTTTTTAAAATTCATTGTGAACTCATAGTGACTCGGGAGAGTTATGACATGAACAACTAGAAAGATCACATTGAACTAATGGGTGATGTAAAAGTAGTCTTTAGGGAAATGCAAATAAATAAGGAAATACTCTTTAAATGGGTTTAAATTAGGGTTTAAGGAATTAAAACCAGTTTAATCAAACTTATTTTTTTGCACTCGAGAGAGGGTAAAGAAGAAAATTGCTCCTATTGGTCACTTACAACACTTTCAATTTACTGCATTCACTATATACACACCGCTTACATCATTGCAAAGGGGTGGGTAACCTTATCAATTAATTTTATCCAAATTCTAATATAATTAATAGAGCTATTAAATAGAGTAAACCATTAGTATAACCTTAAAACACTCAATACTTCCAAGCCGAGAACTAGTTTAGTAAGCTAGAACTTTTCTTAAGATTGTAACATCTCCTTTCCTTGTAGGATCTACAATTCGGACTCAAAAATCCGACAACACTTGAAACGAACACGTATACTTGCGTGATATGTAGGGGTGGACAAAACAAATCATGAACAAGAATTCACAATACACATGCAAAACTACCCTACAGTGTGTCGAGTTTCTGACGTCGTTGTCGAGGAAGCGACGGTATAGTTAACTTAAGAGAATTTTAGTTGAATCCATCAGGACTAAGACTTCAAAAAATTTAATTTTTAAAATTATAATTTTTTATTGTATTTGTTTGTTTGAATAAAAAAAGTAAAAAGTAACATATATATATATATATATATAAACTAGTTAGTGGGATCTTTAGTTGGTGGATGCGTATGCAGGACCTTCTAAACTTGTACCATATGATTTTGAACTAGAGAGAACCATTATGAAAACTGGAAAACATAAAAGACTTCAAGAACTTGTAGGCGAAATGGTGAATATTCAACAAAAAGAATTTAGATAATCAAATTCCAATTATAAGAACATTATGACATTCATAGGTGAATTTGATTTACCTAAGTATTTAAAACTATATTGTAGAAGCTAACACTTTTGAACTTAAGCCCGTTATTATATAAATGATGCATAACAACCAGTTTGGGGGAATTCCGTCTGAGAATCCAAATTTACACTTAGCAAGTTTTCTTGAACTTTGCACTCCATTTTGGTATAATGTCATGTCAAACGATGTTGTTAGGCTTAAGATTTTTCCCTTTTCTTTGAGGGATAAAACTCAAATATGTTTAAAATCTTTAGCACCAAGATCTATCAGAACTTGGGGTGATTTAGCCCAAAAATTCCTAGCTAAGTATTTCCCATCTTAAAAAACCGTTAAACTTATGAATGATATTACCTCATTTTGCTAGTTTGAAGGAAAGTCAATTTATGAGGCATTAAAACGATTTAAGGAACTTTTTAGGAAGTGCCCACATCTTGCTTTGCCCAATTGACTAATAATTCAATTTTTTTACAATAGATTGGTAGGATCCCTTAAATCTATCGTTGATGTTGTCGCTAGTAGTTCGCTCATGTTGAAGTCATTTGATGAGACTTACTCTTTGATTGAAGAGATGACCACTAATAACTTCCAATGGCCTTCTGAAAGAGTAAACTCTAGAAAGGTAGCCAGTATACATGATACTGATGCACTGTTTGTTCTAGCTTCTTAGGTAGCAGTTATTTCTAGAAAGATAAATCAATTTAGAATGAATCAATCTCAAATGCCTCAAGTAATTAAGAAAAATTCATTTCAATAAATGATTGATTCTAGCATTTCATTATTTGAAACCCTAAATATAATTAACAACAGATCTAACAACCTTTATTCTAACTTCTATAACCCAGGTTGGAAGAACCATCCTAATAATCAAGTAAACCCTTAGGAAATTGCAATAACCAAGGTCGTATCAACTATAGACCTACTTATCCTCCTGAATTTAACCCAAATCCACAATTTAAGGAAAAAAAGTTGCCTTTGGAGTAGGTTTTGTCACAGATGAAGAATAAATTACAAAGTCAATGTGTAACAATAAGGAATATAAAGAACTAATTGGGACAAGTTGCTAACTCACTTAATAAACCCCATGGAGCTCTTCCTAGCAACACTGAGATAAATCCTAAGGAGAAGAATAGTGAGCATGTTAAAGATATCTAATTAAGGAGTGGAAGAGAATTGGAGGATGTAGTTTGAAAAGAAATCGAAGTTGAAAAGGAGGGAGAACCTGAAAAAACTGTGGAAAATGTTTCCAAGGACTTAGAAAACCAGTCTCTCCAACTAAGATTAACTTAGAAAAACCACCACCTCCATTTCCTCAAAGACTTCGACAATAGAAGCTGGATCAACAATTTTCCAAATTTTTAAAGGTTTTCAAGAAGCGAACTATATTTCTTTTGCTAAGGCTCCGGAGCAAATCCCAGTTATGTAAAGTTCATGAAAGGCATTCTCAATAAGAAGAAGAAGTTTGGAGATCATGAGACAGCTACGCTCAGTGAGGAGTGTGGCATTATAATTCAGAAGAAGCTTCCTTAAAAACTTAAGGATTCTGGGGGCTTTACAATTTCTTCTACAATTGAAGAGAGGTTTTATAGAAAAGTTTTATGTGATCTGGGAGAAAGTATTGATTTGATGTCATTTTCTATTTTCAGAATGTTAGGATTAGTAGAAGTGTCTTCTACTACTGCAATCCTTCAGTTAACTGATCAATCTATCACTTATCCTAAGGGGTTATAGAAGATGTGTTGTTAAGTTGGATAAATTTATCTCCCATGTTGATTTCTTTATGTTAGATATGGATGAAGATAAAGAAATTTCAATCATTTTAGTTATACTTTCCTAACCACTAGAAGAGTTATGACAGATGTGCAAAAAAATGATTAACAATAAGAGTTAATGATCAGGAAGTTACATTTGATATTTCAAAATCTATGAAATATCCTTACAAAGGTAATGAAGATGTATGTTTCGAGATAAACTTAATTCACTATTTGTGTAGAGACCATTTTCGAAATAGTTATGAAGAAAAATCAACAGAGTGTGATTTGAGTGAGGAGAAAATTTCATACTCTCAAGATGAATCAGCTCAATTGGCTATTGATAAATTAAATTATGTTCAGGAGAGCTTTGAGATTTTAGATACGACAAAACATAATAAACCTTGCATTCCTTATGTTGAGGAACCACCTAAACTTGAGATGAGGTGCTTCTCACATATCTCAAGTATGCTTATTTAGGGAAGTAATCTACAGTACCTGTTATTATATCTTCATATTTAACTCATTCACAAGAAGAAAAATTAATAAAAATTCTAAGGAATTGTAAGAAAGCTTTCGGATAGACCTTAACAGATATTAAGGGAATTAGTATATTTATTTGTATACATAAGATCCTGATGGAACATAATCATAAACCCCGATCAGATCCTCAAAGGAGACTAAATCCAATTATGAAAGATGTTGTAAAAAAAAAAGAAATATTGAAGCAGCTAGATGCAGATATTATATATCATATATTAGAGAGTGTTTGGGTTAGCCCTATTCACTGTGTTTCTAAAAAAGGGGGCATGACAGTATCTGTAAATGAACATAATGAACTAATTCCTACTAGACATATCACGGGGTGGTGAATTTGCATTGACTACAGGAAGTTGAATTCAAGGAAAGATTACTTTCTTTTACCCTTTTTAGAATAAAGATTGGATAGATTAGCTGGTCATCTATACTTTTTCTTTCTAGATGGATATTTTGGATATCATTAAATACTTATAGCTCCTATGGATCAAGAAAAGACTAAATTCATAAGTCCTTATGTGAATTTTTCTTTTAGAAGAATGTCATGTGGGTTATATAACACACTTGCTACTTTTAAGAGGTGCATGATGTCTATTTTCTACGAATTGATTGAAAAAGGAATTAAAGTATTTATAGATAATTTTTCAGTGTTTAGAACTTCATTTGAATCCTATTTAGATACTTTATTGAAGGTGCTAAAATGTTGTGAAGAAACCAGATTGGTTCTCAATTGGAGAAATGTTAATTCATGGTCATAGGAGGGATTGTTTGGGACATAAAATATGTTAAAAGGACATGCAAGTAGACCCAACAGAGACTCAAGTAATGGAAAACTACCTTCACCTACCAAAGTGAGGGGATTTAGAAGTTTTCTGGGACATGTCAGATTTTATAGGCAATATATAAAGGAATTTTCCAAAATCACCAAACCTCTATGCCATCTTTTAGAAAGGATGTCCAATTTAATTTTGATCAAGATTGCCTAAATGCCTTTAATAAATTGAAAGAAAAATTAGTCGTTGCTCCTATTATAGTCTCACATGATTGGGAGAGACCTTTTGAGCTGATGTGTGATGCTAGTGACTATGCTATTGGAACAATTTTAAGGCAAAGATATGATAAAATATTCAAAGCTATATATTATGCCAATAAAATGCTTAATAAAACTCAAATCAATTATACTACAACTGAGAAGGAATTATTGGCTATAGTATATACTTTTGATAAATTCAGATCTTATTTAGTTGGAATTAAATGTATAGTTCATACTGATCATTTTGCTATTAAATATCTTATGCCGATAAAAGATGTTAAACCAAGATTTATTAGATTGGTGACCAAAGGAAAATATGTTGAGATTTTCATACCTATTTTATATTTTTTTTGATGATATTGCACTTTAAAGAAAGAAATTTTTGATGTTTTGTTGCAGGAATGATGAATTAGGGTCATTGGAGCAAAAAAGATGCAAAAAGGAGCGAATTTGGAGTGAAAAAGGACCAAAATTTGAAGATTTGAACTAGGGCACCAACAGTGAGCCCAATAGCGCCGACGGCGACCTTTTCCCAAGACTCCAGAATTAATCCACTTAGAAGGCCCGCCGACGGCGCCCTCGAGGCCACTGACGGTGAGCTCGGCAGTTATGTCCAACAAAGCATTGGATGAGGACGAATTTTGGATGGGTGCTTAGGCAACTCTTAGGAAAACTCATCCACAACTTTAAAAGAAGATTTTAGCCGAAAATTGGAGAGAGCCTAGAGGTCCTGGATGTTAGAAAGGTCCTAGAGGTTGGAGAGGTTCCATTAGTGTTTGCTAGAGAGTCTAAATTGTGAGGAATTCTTTGAGAGATTGTAAGAGTTGAGGGAAAGTGAGAGATTTCTTCCTCTTTGTCGTTTCGAAGAGGAATTCTGTGTGCTATAAAGAAAGAAATAGATTGAGAGTAACTTTGAGGAGTTTTCTTGGGTAGAAATTAGAGATAAGTTTATTTAACATTGTAGTTTGTATGACTTTGATTTTATATATGAATTCCGAGTTTTGTTGTGTTTTCCCCATGAGATTTGAGTAGTTTTCTCTGTCTTTCTCATTATCTTGAGATTTGTGAAATGATGATTTGAATTGGTTGAGCCATGAAAATGTTAAAGAAATTGTGATGATCTTTTCACTTTGATCTTAATTTACTTTCAATCTAGATGATTGATTTGTTAAAATATGTTGAGTTTTACAA
>NW_018165377.1:109667-110484 GCF_001263595.1 Phalaenopsis equestris
TTGACAAGGAGAATGATGTTTTCTTATATATTGAATATCACATTAAAAACCTCATTTTTATAATTAGTTATTTAAGAGTTATTAAAATTACATATTTATTTCAATTGCCTATTAGTGACAGATAAGCAATTTGAATTCCATTGTTGTGATTAAGTATTACTTTTCTAAAATCTTAGTTCGTAGTTCTAATATTACTCCCTGTGAGATTGATATTTAGGACTCCATTAGAGCGCTATATTACTTGAACGATACATATATTTGACTTGATAAGTGTGACTTTACAATTATTGAATATTTTATACATACATCTTTATCGAATCTATAAATGTTATTAAGTTTTTGGTGCAGTTGATGAGGAATTAAATCTTTTAGCAGCAGTATTAAATACTTATATTTTTAAGCATATATAAAGTCGCTGTCAAGTTTTTTGCGACGTTGCCGGGGAGTAAACAAAAATCGCAATTAGAGTAATAGACAAATTAGGATTATTAAAAAAATTTTACTTGAATGGCAACTTATTTTCGTATTTAGTTAATTGTTTTACTATGTACTGATTTCATATTGTATGCGTAAATATGGAATGGACCTGAAAATCTTATATGAAAATCTTATACCCTACGATTCAGAATTAGAACGCACTGTTAGAAAAATTCGAAGATTGAGATGAGAACCTAAAAATTCTGATACAATGGAAAACAACATGAACAATCAAGGAATAGAGAATGAACACCAACCTAGACCCCTACGAGATTATGCAAATCCTACAGCAGATGAAATTCACTTATCTATCCAAAATCCTGATGTAGCTGCTAATTCA
>NW_018165377.1:111570-112450 GCF_001263595.1 Phalaenopsis equestris
TCAAGGAAATCAATTACAAAATCAAGGAACTGCTATTAAGAATTTTGAGAATCAATTAATGCATATCGCTACTACACTTAGTAACCGAACATTGGGAACTTTTTCTAGTACTGTGGAACCACACCCTAAAAATTAAGGAAAAGAACAGATAAAAGTGATACAATTACTAAGTGGAAAAGAGTTGGAAACAGGAGTGCAGAAAGAAATAGAAATTGAAAAAGAGAAAGTAGATACAAATAAAGAAAAGGATCATGAATACCCAGATTTAGAATATCCACTTACACCAATGAAAATTACTGTAGAGAAACCTCCACCACCGTTTCCTCTCACCGTTTCCTCAATGATTAAAGCAACACCAATAGAATAAATAATTTTCCAAATTTTTAGAAATTCTTAAAAAGTTAACGGTAAATATTTCATTCGTAGAAGCTTTAGAGCAAATGTTCAATGATGTGAAATTTATGAAAGATATTCTGAACAAGAAAAGGAAGTTCACGGATAACGAAACTGTTGCACTTAGCAAAGAGTGTAGTGCAATTATTCAGAAAAAGTTTCCAGAAAAATTAAAAGATCCTTGCAGTTTCACTATACCGTGTGTTATCGGTAAAAAATTTTATGGAAGAGCTTTATGTGATTTAGGAGCCAACATTAATCTTATGTCTCTATCAATTTTCAAAAGATTAGGATTAGAAGAAGTCTCATCTACTTCTGTAACTCTTCAGTTAGTGGATCGTTCAGTTACATATCTTAAGGGAGTTATAGAAGATGTGTTAGTAAAAGTTGATAAATTTATCTTTCATGTGGATTTCATTGTTTTAGATATGGTGGAAGATAAAGAAATACCTATTATTTTAGGGAGACCATTTTTAGCTACTGGAAC
>NW_018165377.1:115397-116383 GCF_001263595.1 Phalaenopsis equestris
TAACTATATTGTAAGTGATATTTTGCCACCTATGCTGACACTACAACAACAAAGGAAATTCATTCATGATGCGAAAACATATTTTTGGGATGAGTCTTATTTATATAAACAATGTAAATATCTTATTATGAGGAGATGTGTACCTTATGAAGAAACTGAGCTAATCATTTAGAAATGTCATGATTCTGAATTTGGAGGACATTTTGGGATTGATAAAACTGCTTATAAAATTTTACAAGCTAGATTTTATTGGCCTACTATCTTTAGATATATTTATAGATACATAAAAACTTGTGATCAATGTCAACGAGTAGATAATATATCTAGAAGAAATGAAATGTCTCTGAATTTCATGTTAAGAGTTGAGATCTTCGATGTTTGGGGATTATATTTCATGGGACCATTTATTCCTTCATTTGAGAACTTATTTATATTAATTGCAGTAGACTACGTTTCAAAGTGGATTGAAGCGCAAGCTTTGCCTCGTTGTGATGCTAAAAGTGTTTCAAGATTTTTAATGAAAAATATTTTCACTAGATATGGAATGCCTAGAATGATTATCACTGATGGAGGAACCCATTTTAGAAATAAATACATTCAGAGATTGGCAGAAAAATTTAATATTATTCATAGAATCTCTACTGGCTAGCATCCACAAACTAGTGGGTTAGTTGAAGTTTTTAATAGAGAGATTAAACAGATACTTGAGAAGACTGCAAACCCTAGTAGAGTAGATTGGTCCACTAGACTGGATACCGTATTATGGGCTTACAGGACTGCTTATAAATCTCTTAGTGGAATGACTCCTTACAGACTGATTGGAAAGACTTGTCACTTACCAGTAGAATTAGAGCATAAAGCATATTGGGCGATTAAAGAATTCAATTATGATTTGAAAGATGCTGGTAAGAATAGATTGTTACAATTAAATGAATTGGAAGAATTAAGAAATGAATCTTATGATAACGACAGAATTTATAAGGAGA
>NW_018165377.1:116548-117888 GCF_001263595.1 Phalaenopsis equestris
CTTACAGATCTATTGAAATTGAAGATCAAAAGACTGAAAATAGATTTAAAGTAAATGGATACAGATTAAAATCTTATTTTGAGGGAAAAGACCAAATTTTAAAGAGGTGTTAATGATTAGTCAACCTGAATAACTCTTGAATAGGTCGGGCTAACGACGTTAAACCAAGCGCTTTATGGAAGGCAACCCATAGTTATCTTTACTTTTACTGTGGTTATAGTAATTTTTATTTAAAATTATCATTAGTTTGTGGTAGTATTAAGCTCTACTACTCTTATTTACCCTTAAATCATCATAAGAATTGGATCCATAAAGAAAAATTTGAACGCATTCGGACCAGAGTGAAACTATGCAATCAGTGAAACTGTGCAATTTTTGCCTTGGTCACCGACGACGCCATTGACGTCGCTGACGGCGGGTTTTTCCTAAGATTCCAAGCAATTAATTACAGAAGGCTCGCCGATGGCACCCTCGACCCCACCATGGCTAGACCAGCGAGATGGCAGTTTCTGGAGTTTTGATGGCGGTTTTTTTTGCGGTTTTTGGCCAGGAATCACCCCTTTTAAACTCCCAAATTTGATTCCTAAGTTCATATTTCCCCCAAAAACAAAGTGAAACTCCACCAAATTCATTCATATGGTGTGTAATTCCCCTGATAATCCCAGAATGCGAGTGTTCAATCGGAGAAATTTTATTAGTGCGGAAGCGCGACGAATCTTCAACAAGGTACTGACGAAGAAAAGATTAATCAAAGAACGAGGATTCATGAATCGAGAATTGAATAATCCCGTGATGGATATTGAAGAAACGATAGTGCGGCGAAGATGAGAAGTGTTGTGCTACACTACTGCCGCCATGGTTGTTCCTGTGGTAAAAGAATTTTATGCAAATTTACATGTAATCAACCAAGGAGTTGTTTATGTGCGAGGTAGATGGATTACTTTCACTCCTGCACGGATCAATGAGTTATATATGATAGAGAATGTTCCTGTCTGCCAATATTCTAATTTCATCCAAGCAAGAAACCAGATGAATGAAATTTACTAGTATTTGACGGACAAAACTGACGATTGGGAAATGCGAGAGTATGGGTATGTTAGTTTTTCATCAACACTTTTGAATCCCATCTCTAAACACTGGCACTTCTTAATTTCTGCGAAACTTTTACCGACAATGAAGGTTGGTAAAGTTTCTAAAGTTTGTGGCATTTTGAATTACTGCATCCAAAGAGGACTGTTGATTGATATTGGATCTATAATTATGAGGTCAATTTTAGGCCTGATTGTTCACAGATCAACTTATAGGCTTGGACACCCTTCCACAATTTTCTCACTTTGCAG
>NW_018165377.1:118757-121157 GCF_001263595.1 Phalaenopsis equestris
CCACTATTCATCATCCCCTTCCTCCTAAAAACGTCATTTTTGACCTAGGGCTTGAAAGATCTTGGATTGTAAGGCGATTTCAAGGCTTTTTGACACCATAATTTATTATCTCTAGGTAATAGCTTCACTCCAAGCTAAAAATATTTGATTTTCACCATGGATTTCTTTCACATTGAGGAGATCCAAAAAATTTGAGAATGTGAAGAAAATGTTGGGAAGAAATTCATGGAACTTAGTGTTGAACTCTTAGAATTACTTTTGGAAGCCATTATTTGCATATTTGAAGTATATTTTG
Organism: Phalaenopsis equestris; assembly: GCF_001263595.1. Lineage (NCBI taxonomy): Eukaryota > Viridiplantae > Streptophyta > Magnoliopsida > Asparagales > Orchidaceae > Phalaenopsis > Phalaenopsis equestris. Next base: position 119,053 of record NW_018165377.1, read on the forward strand.
GAATTTTTCTATAATTGTGATTAGATTGAAATGACTTCATGACAAAAGAGATGACTTGAGTTTGACGAGTCTCGCTTCGTCAATGTGAAGGCTCAATCAAAATTTACTTTAGTATTTGAAGGAAAGAAACGCATACAAACTCGAGTTTTTGAGAGTCCGGGAGGAGAAATTGAACGAGTTATTACCGAGCGGAGGTGGGAAAACTTATGTTACACCACCAATAAAGCTACTGCAAATATTGTGAAAGAATTCTATGCCAACGTATTCTATTCTGAAGACGGAATCGTTCAAGTGCGTGGATTTCCTGTTGAATTTAATGCCGCCCGCATCAACACCTTTTACGAAGTCCGAGACTCTTATAGCTTCCACTATGAATCCTTTAGTATAATGGAAGGCCCCCTGAATGATGTGATCAACTTTCTCACTGATGGGAAAGGAACGTGGTGGATTAAGCAACAAGAACGGGTAAATTTTTCTGTTTCCATGTTGAATGCCACCTCTAAGGCGTGACACTATTTTATTTCTTCTACTCTGTTACCGACCTATCACCATAGTGAGGTAACTTGAGATAAAGCTATTATGATATTCTGTATTCAGAATAATATAAATATAAATGTGGGGAGGATTATTTTTAAGAATATATTAACTACGATAAGGAGTGAAACAAGTGGAGGTCTAGGACATCCTGACCTTATTTATGCACTTTGCCAACTTTCTGGAGTGGAAACTGAAGGAGATGAGGAATGGGTTCACCCTATGAAACCCATTAGTAAAGCAAATTTGAAAACTTATGAATCCCATGAGAAATGGATAACTGGAAGTAGGAGTCAAGAACCTTCTACTAGTAGAGATGTCCCCTCTACAAGTTATGACCCCTCTGAATCTCTTCCTTTCTTTACAGCACACGGAATTCCTCTTCAAAGTAGCAAGGAGGAAGAAATCTTTCACTTTCTCTCCACTCTTACAATTTTTTGAAGAATTCCTCACAGTTACACGCGCTAGCAAGCTCTCTACACACTAATGGAACCTATCTAACCTCCAGGACTCCTCTATTTTCGACCAAAATCTTCTCTTTAAAGATGTGGATGAGTTTTCTCAAGAGTTGCTTAAGCACCCCTCCAAAATCCGGTCTTATCCATTGTACAAGTACACATAACCGTCCATCTCGCCGTCGGCGGTCTCGATGGCGCCGTCTGCGGCCTTCTGAAGATTTTTACCTGTAGCCTTGGGAAACCTCGCCGTCGGCGCCCTAGTGTAATTCTCCACATTTTGGTCCTTTTTGCTCCAAATTTGCTTCTTTTTGCATCTTTTTGCTCAATTGACCTTAATTCATCATTCCTGCAACAAATCATAAAAAAATACTTTTCTTTAAAGTGCAATATCATTAAAAACAGTATAAAATAGGTATGAAAATCTCAACATATTTTACTTTGGTCAAAATCCCCCAAACTTAACTATTACTTGTCCTCAAATAATTTTAGTACTATATAAAAGTTATGATCTAATGCAGTAAAGTTTTAATTCAGAATTACTATAAGTTTGACTTAAATAAATGTCATAGTGAGATTTTCAGAAAAAAATTCAAGTAATTGAATTAATTCTGTAGCTACCAGATTATCTGGTCATCAAGTTTAAGAGTTCTAGTCTTCTATCTATCTCAAGAATGACTATAGATTGCAATATTAAGTCACTTAGAATATCCAAAAGATAAGAACTTCATGAGAACTCTACTAGTAAAAAGATCTATTCCATAAATATAAGTTCAGGAATGCATTTAAGTTTTCCCTTTAGGTAGGTCCAGTGAAGCCAATTTTTTATTAGGCATATCCTCAAGCTTCTCTTCACTTCCATAACTTTTTCTTTTCTCTTTTTTTATTTAGATTGCTTTCAATCCTATATATTTTTCTTTTCTTTTTAGGGATTATTTTTAATCCTTTATTTTTCCTTTTTCAAGTGAGGATTACTATATCTGGATAGCCTTTAATGATTTTGAACTTCACTTTTATTTCCCTAAATTTGAAAATCAAAGCATTCCTTTACCTTATAAACATTTCATAGTTTTCACATCATTGATCCCTAATCTTTTCTTCTCAAATGAATTTCCA
>NW_018165377.1:121592-123847 GCF_001263595.1 Phalaenopsis equestris
AAATTTCTGCAGGCCTTCTCAAATTTTTACTTCACCTGGTCTGTAATATTAGGAGCTTTCTACACATATAAATCATTAGAGGAATTTCTGGAAAATGAAATTTTAAAATAAGTATAGAATCTAAAAGAAAAACATACAAAATTTCCTAACACAATTACAATGTTAAACAAAAGACAAAAATACTAAAATGGAAATAAAGATCACATCGCATTACAATCCATAAAGTACTGAGCAACATTTATAACTTACACATGCACATTTTTACTACAACATTAAACATTTATAACAATAAACTTATCTAAGATTACATAAAATAAAAATACAAACATAAGTACATCAATTTCATTCTAAATATCAAAATCCCAAGCTATTTCATCGTCGCCTTAATCAACAGGTGGAATGGGTTGATACTGAGTATATCGGGGGCATTCAGGAAATGTAACATCAGGCTCTCCTCTGTAGTGTCGGGCCTGAGCGTCATAATAAGCTATCTCAAAATTGGAATGCCTCTGTAGGTACTCACTATCATAATCATGTCGACATTCTAAACCTCCAATCCTTTTGTTTATTAAATATATGTTCTTCCTCTGCACGGTCAACTCATTCATCAAATCTGTTAAGGTAGGAGAGCTAGAAGGAGGAGGGTCATAACTTGTAGAGGGGACATCTCTACTGGTAGAAGGTTCCTGACTCCTACTTCCAGTTCTCCATTTCTTATAGGATACATAAGTCTTCAAATTAGATTTACTAATGGGTTTCATAGGGTGAAACCATTCTTCATTTCCTCACTTCTTGCCATAGTCAATATATTCTTAAAAATAATTCTCCCCACATTTATAATTTTATTATTTTGAATACAGAAATTCAGAATAGCTCTATCTCTAGTTACCTCACTATGGTGATAAGTCGGTAACAGAGTATAGGAAATGAAATAGTGCAATGCCTTAGAGGTGGTATTCAACATGGAAGTAGAAAATTTAACCCGTTCTCGCTGCTTTATCTTCCATTTTCCTTTCCCATCAGTGAGAAAGTTGATCACATTATTGAGGGGGCCTTCCATCGTACTAAAGGATTCATAGTGACAGATATAAGAGTCTAGGACTTCATAGAAAGTGTTAATGTGGGTGGCGGTAAATTCCACAGGAAATCCACGCACTTGTACGATTCCGTCTTCAGAATAAATCACATTGGTGTAGAACTCCTTCACCACATTTGCATCGGCTTTATTGATGGTGTAACAAAAGTTTTCCCACCTTTGCTCGGTAATAACCTGTTCAATTTCTCCTCCCGGACTCTAAAAAACTCGAGCAATTAGAATGATCCCACTTCTCATAGATCCTCCTATCCTCGGAGGAACTAGCATCCTTAAGAGGAGCGGGTTTTTCCATTCTTAACGCAAGGTCTAAATCCATGCAGCCAAGAATAATGTGAATGTTCTCTTTCCAATCCTTAAAGCTGTCACCCTTAAGGATTGAAACCGAATTGAGATTAGCAGATACAGTAGCAACAACTGAAAAATGAACAAAATGATTACATAAATAACATGTTCATAAAATAAAATAAAAAAAATTCAAATAATGATAAATCCCATCTCAAGACACCTATTGCAACATTAATATCAAGTCTTTGGACAGTAATATTAACTGCAAGTGGTAATCTTGTTGTAATGATCAAACATTAGCAATAATGCATGTCAAATAATAAATCTATCTTTGGATCGATTTATTACTCACATATAATTCCTTATAATTGTTACATGTTTACCATCACAAGTGTGTATGCAGTTCGGCCAAGTATTAATTTTCCTTTGGGCCGATCAATACACGCATGAACTCACACACACACAACATCCAACATTCGTCACGAACTATCTACACAAGAGAGGTCACTTTGGCAACATCATGTTTCAATAAGCTCATTAAAAATGATGAAGAAATTTATAAAGTACCAATAATTCGAATTTAATTGAACATTTAATTAAATTTTTTTTATTTTAATTTTTTTTTAATCTAGTCTCAAAAACTACATGTCGTTTATGGGTTCTAGCAAACTACATGTCGTTTTTTTTAATACAAAAAAAATACATGTCGTTTACTTACGCCGTAGAAACGACATGTTGTTTATGGTTGTCTTCAACCTCCAGACGGGTCAAACGACCCAGTTCGAATCCAAATCAGAACCCAACGGTTTCAAAGCCATTTTTACACCGCATCTCCATCAAAAGGAAGCCTTCAAACCCCAAAGTTGTTAGAAAT
>NW_018165377.1:123858-143871 GCF_001263595.1 Phalaenopsis equestris
AAAAACCAACAAACCAAACAATATATACAAGCCATCATTAATCGCAAATTTATGACTTCATAATCGGTGAACAACAATGGCTAAGGGCCAAAAAATCGAAAAGAAAAAAAAATTCTCAAGAAAAAACTGAACGTGAACCTGGCTCTGATACCAATTGTTAGAACTAAAAAATCACATTCAATTTCGAGAGAAATAAATCATAGATTAGCGGAAGTGTACCAGAGTCCATTAGATCGATTGCACAAGGTATGATCTTCGAATCTGCAGATTTTCTAGTGTTTCCTTAGTTTTTTGTTGATGGGGTGCAAGAAAAGGGATATGTCTCTCTGCAAATCGGGGACCATTACCCTTTAAAAGTAACTAACAGACGGTTACAAAAAAAATTTTGCTTAATTGTAATTCTGCCTCTCATCAAATTAGAATTTGCACTTATGGTATCCACACTATAATATCATGACAAATGTGTTCAAAGTCATAAACTTAATTCTAAATTAGACCACAACAATTTTGACTTATTAAATGATGACCCAACACATTTATTAATTACATTGTAGTCTAGACCAAAGATGTAATTTATTGAAGTAATACATGATGGCAGGGAACCTTTCCAGATAATAATAATAGTAATAATAATATTAATATTATTATTATTATTATTATTTGGTGCTCCCATATATTTTTTCTTTTGCCGAACATCTTCTTGCAGCAAGGTGAACGCCATCCCTAGGTGAAATTGACATTTCAGACATATTGGCGTGGTCCGTTTTGTCATCGGAGGTCGTTTTAGACCACTTTTTTTCAGCAATTGGGCCAAAAATGGTAATTTGCGCATTTTTAGCGCGCCCATGAAGCCGTGGCAAAATTGACGTCTTTCTTATATGAAATCGGCATTCTAGACTCACTCGTATGGTCCGTTAATCATCTAGGGTCATCTAGACACGAGCCAAATTTCATGCACGACGCGAAAAAAAAATATTCGTTGACCCGATCAAAGTCGTCCGATGGATTGAAAGCCAACCGGCCTTTGCCTAAGCAAAAACCAAATTCTAATCAAGTAACCCCAGCTACGTGTCCCCTCAACACACATCAGTGGGCCTTGAACGGATGTCTCGAGCTACGGGTGACTTATTTTCACGAAATGTTACCCCGATACGCTTAGGTGGACACCCTACGCATGTGACAAAAAAAATAATGCCAACACTACTCTATTGTTGTTATATATATTATGTTTAGAGAACTTTTGTACTAAGCAATTTCTTTTTGTTATTTGCATGTTAATTAAGCTATGCTGCTGTTGTATACCTGTTTTTAATACCTGTATACTTTCATGTTAAAACCCTTTTTAGAAAATCATTAAAAAAAATTCCTGCTTCAATATTTTATGTACTAAATGTCTTCACCTATTAAAAATTTTAAGTTTGGGGGAGGGAGAAAAACTTTTGAAAAATCTAATTTTATTTATCATTAAGAAACTATATTCAATGAAAATTTCTTTTAAAAATAATATGAACTGTATTTTTTTTGACTCTATAGATGTTGGGGTAGACTTAAGTAAATTTTGGTAATAAAGGTTAGTTCTAAGAATTAAGATATTAAGTAAAAGAGAATAGATATATGATTTTACTATTTAAAATAGAAAAGAAATTGTCTTTTTCAAATACTGAGGATTTTAAATCTATACTTTAAAAAATTGAGACTCTATAAAAATCATTTTTGAAAACTAATACAAATTATAAAGGTAAATAAATGTGATGAATTTTTAACTTTAATAGGAGGATAGTGAAGTTCAAAATCATTAAATACTGATTCAAGTATAGTAATCATCACTAAGAAAAAAAAGAAAGAATTAAAAATGATCCTGAAAGTAAAAAGAAAATAAAAAGAAAAAAAAATAATTATGTGACAGAGATGAGAAGCTTGAAGGGGTGCCTAATAAAAAACTGGTTTCACTTGAATTAACATAAAGAAACATGTTTTATTATAGTTTTGAGCTTCTATTTCCTAAAAGTATTAGTTCACCTTTACTGGTAGAGTTCTCTCAAATTCTAACTGTTATTTTTTTTAGATTCATATATATTGTGAACTACAATTAATTTTTGAAATGAATAGAAAATCAGAATTCCTGAACTTGATTACAAAATATTCTTATGTCTTATTTCTAGCCTGAATTACTAGAATTTTTCTGAAGTCAAAACTACCACATTTATAGGACAAAACTATAGGGGACTTTAATGAAAACCACAACCACATGTTAGCATATTTAATTTTTCGAAAGAAATAAGTTACTTGAGAATAAATAATAATTAAGTTTAGAGAATTTTGACATGCCTAAAATATATTACTTTTATTTACACATTTAATGTCTATTTTTAATGATATTGCGCTTTAATGAAATGTATTTTTGATGTTTTTGGTTGTAGGTACACTAAATGGAGCAAGTGAGTAAATGGAACAAAAATAGAGCAATTCGGAGTCAAAAGAAGCAACAAGGCCAAAGTTGACCTGGAGCCTAGGCACCAGACAATAAAGAGATTGACGTCTAGGTGCCAGACAATAGAGAGACTGACACCTACACCCCATAATGTGGCGCCTAGGCGCCGGAAACGATTTTTTAGACGGTTCAATGAATGTGAACGAATTTTGAAGGGGTGCTTGAAGTGACTCTTGATGATTTTGAGAGCTTTATTTAAAGAGACTTCAGGAGAGTCCAAGAGAGAGTCTTTTGGAGAAAAAAAACCATTGGGAGAGAGAGAGAGAAGAGCTTGGAATTTATTAGAGGCTTGAAGGATTTCCTTGGTGGCTTGCTTAGAATTGAAGGAGAAGTTAGAGATATCTTCTTCACTACAGTTCTAAGTGAGATTGGAGTGGAATTGTAAGGAGAGTGAGTGATTCAAATAATCTGGAAGAATTGCTTAGGAAGGAGTTTGAGATAAGCTGTGTATTTTGTTTATTTTACTTTATCTTTTTTTGTAAACTAATATTTATCTATAAATCCATGTGTTGTTGTGTATTTCCCATGAGATTTGAGTAGTTTCCTTTGGTTTTATCCCTGTAATGAGGAATAATTATATGTAGGAATAAAGTTTAGTAGAAGTACTTTTAATTCCATAAATTTTGATGATTTAAACTTGATGTTAAATTTACTTATCAGTCTGACTAATTGATTTGTTAAAATTAGTTATGAAACACAATGACCCGAAAGGGCTATGCTTTCCTCAACATAGTAAGAATCACATTTAGTCTCATGAATGAGAATGTAGTCCATGGGATTAAGTGCAAATAAATATGGAAATAAGTTTTGATGGACGTAGTTTTGATGGACTGATGGACGTAAATTGGAGATTTTAGAGTGACAAGCTAAAATTTCCAATTTGATTCAGATGTTTGGAACCTAAAGCGATGTTAACCTTCAGGTGAAGGGTACATGTAAACTCTAGAGTGACAACTAGTAACTTTCCAACCTAACCACGGGTTTAGGGACTTTACTCTAGATTAGCCAATGTTCTTTATACACTCGAGAGAGGGTAAATAATATGTATGCTCCTACTTGCCACAATACATTAATTATATTTTAAATTATTAGATTCTTACACTAATTATAAACTCATTGTAAGGGGAGTGATGCTTTATAAAATTTGAACTCTTCTATACATCATTGGTTTAGAATTGTTCAGTGGTAACTTCACATTTTAGCCATTTTATATTGTCTTGCATTTGCATTCTGCATTTGCTTAGCATACTCAACATTCCTTTTAAATTATATAGGATTATTTAATACACAAAAAGTTTTCATCATTTCCTAAATAATTTAACTGCAGTTTAAATAAGATTTTACTAAAGTCAATCTATAAGAGTTTATACTTGTGAGATTGATACTTGGAACTCAACTAGAGCCCTATATTACTTGAAACGATATGTTTACATGTGTAGTACCCCTAGTGTGTGAACTATTCTACCAACTTTGCTAATATTTAATTTTGCACACTAGCCGCTTAATATAAATTAGGTCAAGCTTCTGGCCATCTTTCGGGACTTAAATAAGAGCAAAATTGTGGGTCGGGTCACCAACAAACATGATATACTAAAAATTCATACCATCAAAAGAGTGACATAACCACTCATGTAGCCAAAAGGCTTTCTAGAGTATTGAATTCTCAATTAGGCCATCAAATTAGTCTATCAAGGACCTCCATATGGCCTCAGACTATTTATACTATGCAAATTCATGTGCATTTCTAGAAAAAAAGAGAAGGAAGATCGATAGGTACCTTATAGCTATTGTATGAAAAAATAGGTTTGTAAGCAAAAATTTAATAAAAAGCTTAATGAATTTAGAACTAATGTTATCAATATTAGGAATTTTTAATTTTATTTTTAAAATCTATGGATGTGAATTTGGACATAGGTTCCCTCATCCAAGTAATTTCAATTCCTCTGCTCGGCGAACCAACCATAAGAGTTACTCCATCTACAGTAAACTTCAGCTCATGACCACCAACAATAAAGGCTTGCCTTTCAACATTCCAACACTCTCAAAAAGTGATCAATATGTAGATTCCTCAATGTAACAACAACATTCTCAGGGTTGTCCTGTGAAAAGTCATCACATACTGCTTAAAATCTTAAGGGTTGGTACCTGCACGTAATTCCTCTATTGATCATTCTATTGAAAGTTTTCAAATACACTGTTAAAACAATAAAACAAAACCTATTAAGAATGCAAACGTAAAACAACATAATTATTGCGTGCTTATTTCAGTACAACTGTGTTGTATCAGGTGACTGAGTTTCCTCAATACAATTAATACAACATGGTTGTACAAGAGAAATAATCAGACAATCATAGGGGAAAAAAAATTAAAATTCATTGTATCTATTTACAATTTTTTATTTAAAAATTCATTATATATATATATAAAAACTCAATATTATTGTCTTATTTCAGTACAATGGTGTTGCATCAATTACATTGTATTACCTCAGTACAACCAATACAACATTATTATACAAGAGAAATAATTATAAAATCGTATAGAAAAAAAACAAAAATTAAAAATTCATTTTATCTATATCATTATTTTTAGAATTCATTATATATATATATACAATTTTTTTATTTTTATTTAGATTTTAAACAAAAATTAAGATTTTTGTATTACTTCAGTACAATCGTGTTGTATCGGTTGTATTGAATTATCTCATTACAATCTCGTTTGCATTGAGTTACCTCAGTTATACCAATACAATATGGTTGTATAAGGGAAAATAACGAGACAATTGTAGATATGCTAAATAAAAAAAATTAAAATTTCATTTTATCTATATACATATTTTTTATCTTTATTCAGATTTTAAACAGAACTCAACATTGTTGTCTTATTACTTCAGCACAATCATTTTGTAGCGGTTGTATTATAGGAAATCAGTACAACCAATACACCATTTTTGTATAATAAAAAGCTCACTCATTTTTTTATTCAGATTTTTAACCAACTTAACATTGCTGTATCTCTTCAGTACAACCATATTGTATCAGTTCTATTAAGATAAATCAATATAACATGGTTGTATTTTATGAGTATGCACCAAAAAAAGATATTCAGTTAGGAAACAAAAAAATCATTAAAAAAGGAAAAAAAACAACGATTGTCTCACATTTACAAGCATATCATCAAATTTACTTACCAAACTGACAATTATTGAATCACACGCAACTATCGTGTGTTATAATTTGATTCTTATAATATTCTCAATCTCTTCTTCATTAATAAGCTGGAAGATAAACAAACATGTGGAGCCATAAAAAAATGAAATGTAAGCAAGCAACAATAAAGAAGCTATGCTATGAAAATGGACAAAACCTTGAAGCTTAATCTTGGTACAAAAGAAAAAATCTTGGGGAGTAAAAAATACCGAACGAGAAATCATAGAACAAACCCTAAAGAGCTTGATGTAGATCTCTAAATATGGAACGTCGAATGAACCCCAAAAGTCAAAAGTCTCCATCTACATATTTGTTGCATTTGCCTCTTTTTGGATTCACCTGGTCGGAGTCAGACTCTGCGTTCTGTGCATTACTTTCTCTTCTGTTAAAGATAAAAATATATTCTTTAAAAGAAAATAACGATAAAAATTAAAAAAAGTGACATTTTTTGAATTTGCTTCCGCACTTACGGGTGAGTTAAATTTTCCACCGCTACTCCGCTTCAGATTTCTCGAGTCCATGTCAGACGCGGAGAAGTGGAACTGGGAGAACGCAGCCGCCGGAGCCATCGCCGGATTCTCCACCGTCGCCGCCCTTCATCCTCTCGACGTCGTCCGTACGAGATTTCAAGGTTTATTCTTCTCGTCCTTCCACTACTTCGTCTGGTTCTGTTTGGATTGAACGAGTTACAAATTAAAAGAGATAATTATGTTTAATGAATTGGATTGATACTTTTTTTCCCTCAATCGGTTGGCCGACAAGCTAATCAGCTATTTCCTTATCTTATCGTCGATCGAAATTTTAGTTTTTGTTTATTGTAAGGATCGAAATGACCTAGCAAAATTTTTTTCTTAAACTTTTTTTGACTAGGATTTGATGGGGAATTGCCAATGAAAACATGCGTTCGTTTACATTCTTAGAAAATTCAAATAATTAATAATTGAAATTTTTGTGAAGTAGAATGCATTTATTTTGATCCCAATTCGTTCAAATCAAATATACTCTATACGATCTTCTATTTCATGACCAGAAGTTATTCTATTTGCAGTGAGCGATGGTCGCGGGGGATCTTGTCTTCCACTTTACAAGAACACTGCGCACGCCATTTACAGTATGGCGCGGATGGAGGTCAGTCTGCCTTTTTTTTCATGCATAGATAAGGTGGCATATATGTAAACAATGAAATAGAGGTGTTAACTATGTAAATACATTAGATTTGAGTGCTAGCATGTAGGACATTTGCATAAACACCTCCTAATTCCTATGTATTTACATAGCTAACACCTGAAACTTTGCCTTTTAAATTTATACCATTAAAATCCTTTTTATATCTCATAAAAAATATCACTTTTTTAACTTTTAAAAAATAATACACACCTTTTAGTGCATTGATGAGGGGACATGTATGTAAAAGTTGGAGTTCAAGTGCTAAATATGTTAATACATAAGAATTGAGTGTTATATATGCAAATATCCCCTTTTTCTTAGTTCTATTCTACTTCTGGGATTCTTTTCCTTTTACTCAGTGAATGAAAAAGACAGGCAATGAATTGCTTTTGATCAGGGGAGATACAATCTGAATGGTTTCAAACAAAAAAAAAAAGAAAAGAAAAGAAAAATGCAATTATCTTTTCTTTAACCTTAACTGGATTAGAGTGAAAATTGTTGGAAACATGAAATTCATTGAATCCATTTTGGAATGCAGAAATTTATTCCTTTGCCATGGTTTCACCATTTATGCACGAAAAGAAGTATTTTACTTTTTAAAGGTTAAAATGGTGGCATTTTTGATATGACATGAAAATTTTGGATGGCACCATTGTTAAAAGAAAAATTTAGGGGTTATACATGTAATTATGTAGAAATTGGGTGGTATGTATGTAAATGTCCCTTGCATTTTCTTGCCTAGCGAAGAACTCTAGCATGTATGCCATTGGTTAACTGTATTACATTTCATCTGTTGAGTTCTCTAATTGTATGACAATTTGGCTTCTCTGTGATTATATTTCAAAAGCATGGCCTCTTTGGTTTTTGTTTTAATTTTTTTTCTTTTTTTTTTTATTATATGGTGAATTTGATTGGTTGAAACATGAAATTGTGAACATCTATTATTCATATCCCAGTCTTTGCATGTTCCTTTTTTATAGCCTTTTTATGGTTTAGTCATTGGGTACTTTTCAGACTTTCAGAATTTTAGGATTGTTTAATTTTATCAAATTGTCAGCTTGCTTAGTGATTTTCCTTACAGGGACTGAGAGGGCTTTATGCAGGTTTCTATCCTGCAGTATTCGGGTCAACGGTTTCATGGGGACTTTACTTCTTCTTGTAAGCCCTTCTTAAATTTTTTTTTTTGAAAATTTCAAGGCTTGATAATCTATCTATTAGCCTTTTATTTTTAATTAATTTTAGTTTGAATCTTTTTTTATTGCTTATGGATTGGCATTGTTTATGAAAGGAAGCTTATATTTTATTCCGAGTCATTGAAGTTAATCCCACACGTATGGTTTCGCATTTGGTTGGTTCAGCTGCTTTGGCTTACAAATTAGATAAATCAATTGGGTTCGACCGTAAATATAAAAAAAATTAAACAAATTAAACTATCTCCAATTCAGTCTTGCTAGTTCGATTCCATTTTGATAAAATGTAATTAATTTTAAGAATAAACCAAATTATCTTTGGCTTGAATAGTTTGTATTGAGAAGAATATCAAGTAATATTTGCTGAAATTTATAATTTTGGTATATGGAATAATGAGTATTCAAGTTGATCTTTCCATCACTTCTTTATTTATAGTGGATGGGATTTATTTATTTATTATTTGAAAAAAAATAGTTTAATTTAATATTTTGGCTTGATTGATTTTGCAAAACTAAAAACTATACTAAAAGCAAAAAATAAAATATTTAAAAAAAATTGCAATTAATAACCTAACCAATACTTTAAAAAACAAATCAAAAGATTGGCTCGGCTCAATCTTTTAATTTTATCCAAGAGATGTACACTCTTACTTGCATCAGCTTTGCACTTATGGGAGATGTGAGAAAGGTTGAAAGAGCGATCACGCTAGATAGGTTTGCGCTTTAGATGTTAGGTTTGGGCTTTGTCAAACTTTTTATGGTCATTTAGTCCACAACACTCAATTCTTATATATTTACATTATCTCACACCACAACTTTCTTATTTACACGCATAGCACTCAAATCTTTTAATATCAAATAAAAAATAACACTATTACCTTTTTTTTTAAAGTGAAATACACCTTTTTCATGCATAGGTTTAAAGCATCATAGTGCTATGAGTGTATATATGAAATTTAGGTGTAAGATATGTAAATACGTAAGAATTGTGTGGTCCGTATGTAAATTTTCCAACTTTTTAATGGTCGCCTCGAGTTAGAAGAGTGAGTTATTGATTTTCGTTGGAATACTATTCCTTATGGCTATTTATTTCAGATTGAGGTCTTTTTCCTTTTCACCTGCTAAATCTCATTATTTTACTAGTGGAAAATTAACCCATCTTTTTCCTAGTTAAAATGTATAACTGTCATATCTTATTAACACATAAAGCATAAAGAAAAGACTGTTAATACAATTCCTGTAGTTTTCTCCTCACCTTTACCGTTATTCATATTTCTTCATCATCAATATTATAATTTTGGGGCATTTACATTCATAACACGCAATTCGTATATCTTTGTATATATTTACATATCTCACACGTAAACTTTCATATTTATACACAACACTCAAATCATTAATATCACATTAAAAATAGCATTATTATCACTTTTTAAAAATGAAATAAATCTTTTCATATATAGATTTAAAGCACTGAAGGGCTATGAGCGTAAATATGCAATCTTAGATGTGAGATATATAAATATATAAGAATTCTGTGCTAGGTATGTAAATTTCTTTTTAATGTTTTCCACAGTTTTATAATTGTCATATTTTGCAACCGCTTGATCATTCATCAGAACAGTTTGCCCTTTTAGAGGCAACGGCAATATTCCATGCTAGCAATGTTCTGCTTCACAATGTTTGTGCATTATAAATCGAATACCTAATCATGCATTCATAACTCATGATATCTGCATTTCAATTTGAAAATTTTGCCATGCTTTCTTTTGTTTTTTATTTTTTGTTTGTTAAGTTTTATGATTTCTATACTGAAAATGATGTTTAACATAGAAGCTCATCATTTTACCTTGTGATGGTTTTTTTTTTGGGCATTTACATACATACAACCCAATTGTTATGAACTTACTTATCTAACAACTACATTTTGTACTTTTCATTTATACCACCCAAGTCTTTCGTAAAATACCACAGCTTTAACTTTTAAGAAATGAAATACACCTTTTTATGCATAGGTAAGGTAGCATAGATGTAAAAATTGAATTATAGGTATCAGATATGTAACTATATAAGAATTGAGTGGTATGTATGTAAATCTTCCTTTTGTTTTATTTAAGCATGGTCCCCATTGAAATATGCCTACTCAATGACGTTGTATGCTATCCTTATCTGCTACGCTCATCCTTAAATTGCTGATATCAATCAAATTTTTATTTCCTTATTCCATTGTTCTAATAATCTAAGAAAAACTCTTACATTCCTTTCTGTAGTTATAGCAGAGCAAAGTACAGGTACCTCAAAGGTTCTGATCAGCAGCTTGGCCCTGGTCATCATCTTGTTGCAGCCGCAGAAGCAGGTGCTCTGGTCAGAATTGAGGCTGCCACTTTGATTCATGCAAAAATATTTTTAGCGTTGTTTCAATTTTTCCAAATTTGACGGAACACACATTGATCTTTTCTGCTAGTTGTGATGCGTTTCGTCCTATGCTAATAGTTATGGGCTTAGAACTTTTACTTTTTAAGATATTCTAGCAGCCCTTTTGATTTCTTGCTATCAAGTTTTTTTCCTCATAGTAATTCTATTCACAATCTTCCCCGTCACTGATTTATATATTTTATTCTGTATTACTTTTTTTTTCCCCTAAAAAAAGTGTGCTCTTTTTTGCTTTGACCTCAAACCTTTAGGAAAAAGTTGAAATCTTGAAGCATTATATCTTAAAATTGTATTATTGATGTCACATCTAAGCTGACAGTTCTCTTCAGTTCTGCCTAAGACTTGTTCAAGGTGTCAACATATGACCGACCATGAGATAGTAAAAATGTCAAAATATTTATGCTATTTTACATATTTTGTTTTCATTAAACTGTAAAGTTTTCTACAAAACCTCAAAAAGATGTCATGAAAAACGGAAAATATCTAAAATTACAAATAATGTGAGACTGTTCAACTGAATCACTACAAGCTTTAAAGGACTAAGAATGTGGTTTAGTGGCCCCCCTTCCCCTTCATCTCTTCTTAGCATTAGAATGACCATTCAAATCACAATACATAATGTCACTCACAAAAATTAAATCAAATATAGCTGCTATATAAAGTTCTCCATGAGGAGGAAATTTTTGGATAGTATTTTTCCACAACATTATTCACTCTTGAAAGCACTTTTTTCTAGATAAAGGTGAAGGAGCACTTTTGGAGCCTAGAGTTAACTTCATAGTGCTATTCTAATAGAAAATAAAGTATCATTTTATGAACTCGACAGGTATGCGTGCTTACAAATCCTATTTGGCTTGTGAAGACGAGATTGCAACTTCAAACTCCTTTCAATCAAAATCGTCCATATATTGGTTCCTCTGGTATGTTTTTTTTCCCCATATTCATTTTTACTATTTATTTCAGTTCTATTATTTGTGGTTTATTTTTTGAGAATTGCCAATTGAGAAAACAACTTGAATTGCCGAGTGCTTGAAACTTCTCCTATGCTCAAGCATTGAATAAATGTTAGAGCTGTTCTGAGGGTTTCAGCCCCCTCAATTGCTACCATTTTCTCCTTTGAGGATGGAAGTTAAATATACCCAGGTTAGTGGAGTCTATATGCTCACCGCCCCCACCCGCCAGAGTGAAAATGATAGAAGAAGCCAATCAGTTGAGTCCTATTTATAGGTTGAGCTTGGGACACTTAGGAATTTCAAGTTTGTCGGTTGAAATTATGAGTATGATAATAACTTCTGCCATGTTGGTTTTAATAGCCATGTGGGAAGTAACTTCGATTGATGCATTTTAGCGATTTGGTCGATTTCTTGAGAAGCTTAAGCAATAAAGTACAATGTACCTTTTGAATGGGGAGAGAATGGATCACATCAACCCATTATTTGTGCTAATGAGGGTTAAGATCATAGCACACATGATGATGTCAACCTTTAAGAGATTCAGAGAGTTGCGTGGCAGAACATTCATACTTTTTTCCCTTTTTTTTTATTCCCCACCTTATCCCTATGTTAGATGATATTTGAACAAAAGTTTTTTAATTAGGGGTATTGAAGTAACATATAGTATACCATCTATTCCTATGTTAGATGATATTTGAACAAAAAATTCTTTAATCAGTGGTATTAAAGTAGCGGTAGTATTTAATTTATTCAATTTTTAATGTTTAAGGAATTTTATTGCATGAGTTATTTTATCCTTGTTTTTATTCTATTTCTTTTATATTATTCGCCGCCTTTATCTCCGCTTCTCCTTTTTTTCTTGATAGAACCTCTTTCTACCCCCATTTTTTTTTCATACATGCGACGGTCTAGAAACAACTTCATTACTTGTTGTTTCCATCCCTAATTCAAATCTCTCTTAATGTTCCTAAATTCTAACAAACTCCAAAATCCTAAAATATCAGTCACTATCTAGACAAATCTCAAAAAAATCTTCACCATCCCTGATTTGAATTTTGAATCGTGACAAATACATTGCAAATCTCCAAACTTCTATTTGCATTTTAACTTTATCCTAATTGTATCATAAATTATAATCTTTCTTAGCATAAATTAACTATCAATTTATTGTAGAATGCGTGATAAACCCCTCCCCCGCCTCTTCCCGTGCATGTAGTTCTAGCATCCCCCTTACAATTTACTGTAATCGAGCTCCCTTCTATTCTATTAAAAAAGCCTAGTTATTCAATTAGTTTCTTTTAAACACAATCATCTTTGATCATGCCTCCTGCATCTTTGTTTGATTTAGTAAACTAAGCCAATCTAATCAGGTTAACCTCCACCAAACTAAACCTGCATCCATGAAACCAAGCCATACCAACTTGCTTAATTTTTTGGTATAGTAAATCAACTATTCTAACAATTAAACCTATATAAATAAAGTAATTTATGCTGATTCGAGAATTCAGTGGAACTATTTTGTTGATCTGAAAAGAGGGTACAAATACGCCTTACATGAATCCTAGAATAGGAAAGACAAGAAAAAAAAAATGAAAGGAAAAATATAACACTTATATCTCCAATCAATTAATTTCTAATAATTACTTGGAATTAAAGGAAACATCATAAAATAGGAAAAGAAAATCCAAGGAAATAAATTCAATCCTCATAACTTCTAACACTTTTCCTCAAGTTGAAACATAGATATCAATCATGTTCAACTTGAATTTGAAATCATTAAACAATGGTTGAGGAAAATCCTTTGTGAGGTAAAAATTAAAGTCTTCATCCCGTTGTTGACTTCATTTTCAGTGAGGTCTTAGTTTTTTTTCTCCTTAGAGCCTGTGATCTAGCCTTAGGATTCCCTGTTGACCATCCTAGAGGACTAATATTGGAACCCACCTTACGTAAGACTGGGAACCACTTCTTGACCCATTTTTGGGAAAACCTCGCATGAGTGGTCCCAAACACTCAACTTCTAGTTGCAAGGGCTAAGGACCAGCATGTGGAGAACCCGAAAATGAGTTCCCATAGGATCAGGAGGCCTTAGGAATACCCATATCGACTTTCACACATATATATTTACATACACCACGCGCGTAAACCTAGCAATTCACGTCACCGACTTACAAACGTTGCACCGACATTTAAACTAAAATCAATTTTTCGAAGTGGTCCGTCACGAACCTAAAATTCGAAGAAAAATTAAAATCGACGCATTTTCAACCCGATCATCAACAAACTTGTCCGGACGACCCACAGATGACGAAACAGACCGCTTGAGCGCATTCGAGACGTCAACTTTAGCTAGGAATGACGCCTATATTGCTATGGTTCCGTGTGCGGGCAGACGACACAAAAATCAATGCACACGAATTTTTAATTAGAGAGTGCGGGTTCAGGCTCAGCCTAAGTTCAATTCGAACTGGACATGAGTTGAGCATGAGCTAAATAGTTTCAAATTTAAAATTTTTAAATTTCAAATGAGTCATTTAATCTCATCTTAATTGAATGTAATTAGGAGTTAAGATTTTCCAATTGAGCCAGACTGCATGAATGGAATCCATTTAATTCTCTGCCTAATCTCGCATAACGTCCACTTTGAATATTACGACTATACAATTCGACGGGTTTCACCTCCTGGCATTCGCCCCCCTCTTCTTCTCCCTTGTCTCTTTTCATCTTCACCTCTTCTGCTCGAGACTCACCTGCTCGCCTCCTCTCTGCATCAAACCCCTCGCTCGACTCCTCCCTTCTGCACTGAAACTCCCTCGTTCGACTCCTCCCTGCACCGAAGCCCTCGCTCGACTCCCCTCTACACCAAAACTCCCTCAACTGCAACTCTCGCCTGCCTCGCCTCTCCTTCTTCACCGAACAACCTCATCTCTTCTTTGGCTCACCTCTCCCGCTCAGCACCAAAACCTCTGCTCGCTCGCCTATCTCTCTTGACATGGAAGACCTCTGATTCGCCTCCTCCTCTCTGCACCGAGACGCACGATCGCGCCCCCCTCGCAGGCTTGGTCGTCCCCTCCCGCGAGCTCCTCTTCATTTGCCTCCCCTCTTCCGCGCTCGCCTGCCTCGCCACCGAAAGCTCTCCCTCGCTTCTTCCTCCTTATTCGTCTCAACCGCAATACTCGCCTGCTTCACCTCTTCTGCTCGACACCCTTTGCTCATTATGACTCCCCTCTAGCACTGAAAGCCCGATCACAGTCCTAGCCACTCGCCCTCTGCCTCCCTTTAGGCTCGCCTCCTCCTCTTTAGTGCCCTAGCTGAATACTCCTCCCCTCATCGACATCCCTTGGAAGATTTTCGATTTTTGCTGACGCATATTTTCCCTGGAGGCAACCACAAACCATGCATCTAAGCATTTGTTTCCAACAAATCTTGAAATCTGTTGGTATTTTTTTGATGTCTTTTTCTGTTTTTAATACCTGAACAATTTGCTTGGCTTAGATAATACTCCTTTTTTTGTTAGTGGCTGAAAACAAATTGTATGGTTAAAATAAATTATGCCTCCACACCTTAAATTGTTTGTTATTATTACCCAAAATTGACTATGCGTTGTATTGGATGAAGTCTATTTCAATTTGATTATGTCATATTGTTTAGATAATGTCAAGTTATGAACTGTTCTGCTTAGGCAACTGTTCTTTTTTTTACAATTGTGTGGTTTGCGTGCAAATATTTCTTCTCATACTTCATAGCTCCTATCATTTCATTTTTGTTCATTTGACTGTTTAGGATGATGCAATATCTGTGAACATGTTATTTTTGATGAATTCATACTTCAACTTTTGTTTGACACCTGAATATGAGCATTAATGCATTTAACCTATGATGGTAAAGCTGATGTGAAGAGTCTTCTCTGATGTGGGTTGGCCTTACTGGTTTCCATTATCAATTTGCTAGAGTTCACATATTTATCCTCTTCAGTTCTATTGGTCATTTTTTTGTTATACTTGAATATCACCACTGCAGAAAAGAATAAAAAGAAAAAAGTTCTAAATATTCAAAAGTTAGGGGAATTTACATGCACAAAGGCATCGTTTTATGGCTGTTTTGAACGCGATTTTGGAACTGTTTTGGCTCTTCTTTTTCACTGTTTTGGAGATTTGAAATTGCTATTTGGGACATTTGAAATTGCTGTTGTGGGCTGCATTTTTTGGGCCAGTTTGACAGCTTGTGGGCTGTACTTTTTTGGTCTGTTTGTTGGCTTTTGGGCCGCACCTTTTGAGTCTATTTTGTGGCTTTTGGGCTTTATCTTTTGTATTCTGAATTAGAGAACTTTTGGGTCAATCAAAACACTATTTCAGAAAAGATTTAAACACTTTTCTCGGTTGTCGGTTTAATTACAGTTGTTGAAAGAATTTAAATGCTTTTAGGTCGATTCACTTGCTGTTTCCCTTCTTGACTATGTTAGTTTTGGAAGTGGGTGGGTCTTCTTTCTTTTGTTAAATGGTTAAATCAAAATGAGAATTTTTTATTTAATTATTTGGAAAACACTTAAAGATATTTGAAGATTAGTTTGAAAAAAACTTAATTGAGGGTAAAACACCTTAAATCACTTCAAGCACAGGTTAAAGTGTAGGTTTTCTAGATTTTATGAGCACACTCTAGGTGTTAGTTCATCTCCCTAATTTTTGAATGAATGATGAAACTAAACACTTGACCTTAATTCACAAATTGATTAAAACACTAAATATGAGGATACACCAGAATGCGGTTCATGACTTTCTTAATTAAATCAAACAGTGAAATTTCTTAAATGACTTAATTTACAGTGAAACCCAATGCACCGAGATTTGAGCTTGACCATTACACCCAATTCCTTCCGGTAATTAGAGATATTTGTTAATGCCACATATAGATCACCAGACTAGAATAAGTCTAAAGTTTAGGTGACAAGAGCGACAACGACATTGCTTATGTGTGCTTAAACGAGGAATATGAAGTAAGATTATTAGAATAATATCTCCTATCTCAAGGACATGATACTATTCGTCGACTCTTGGTGAGATTGTTGCCCTCGACGCTTTTAGGTCGCCAGTAGTGCTAGCTCGATTAGAGCGACTAGCTTTTGAACTACACTACTTTACAAAATATTTACAAAAATAAAACAAAATCTCTTTTGCATGTTAAAAAGAACTCTGCATAAAAAACTTAAACAACAGTTTTTGCATGAAAATCAAAGAAATTTTTTTTTGAAAACTTAGAAAAGTCCATGGTTAGTTATTTGGATCGAGTTAAGGACTGTTCTCCGTAGATTATCGGGTTAGTAGCTCTTGTTTCTAGGTCAGGAAACACACAGTCCAACTCTGAACCCCTAACTTCACCGATGTCTTATACCTAGTCTCGGTCTTCCATATGTGACCACTGGTTTTGCTTTTGCCTGTTCGTGTTACGACTCGTTTTGCTATTTTTTATACTAGAATTCCTGTTTTCTTTCTTGTCTGCAATTTATTTAAATTATCTGCAAATTATATTATGCTTTATGGACTAACCATGCAGCGGTAGCAGAAGTCCCCCAGGCACGCAGTTTATTTTATGCACTATAGTTCCTTTATTTACTTCACAGTATTTCCTTACCTACACTTATTTACTTTACAAGCAAAATCAAAACAACAACAACAACAACAAACCCTAAATATTGAAACATATCTAGTCAAAACTTTTAAGCCTTAGACCTTAAGATTTCTACTTCAATAAGGAGCTTGGAGCATACGCCGTGGGCAACACGACGAAGACATGCAGAAGGATATCTTCGAGAGAGCAAACGAGTCTTCTTCAATAATCTCTCTCCTTAGGCTAAATAACAACCAATATGACTTCGAGGTAGCTCGCCCAACGCGACGTAAATCCTCACTTTTTTTAGGATTCCGAGGTTGCCGTTCGGTACGACGTAAACTCTCTTGTCTTCGCGGGCTATTTGCATAATCGAATATTATGCAAATGTAAGTCCCAAATAATAAAATTAACAGAATTGAACAAGTGAATAACATCGTCTCCAAAACACAGCCACGCATTAGGATAGTTTGGGAAGTCACTGAGAGTTCTCCTCAAAATCCATAACGTCCCCTACCGTTTCCTTCCTTCGACTCTTGAAAATAACTGTTTCTACTTGAGCCACTCCCACTTGATTTTCCATGTCCTATCGTGAAAACTTAAACCTTGAATTTCTGAAGACTAATGCTTCTAATTATTATCGAGAGTTTTCTCAAGTGATCTCAGTCAATTGAGATGAAATTAACTATAGGGACTTGCCTCTGTCGGAAACTTCGAACCCAGGTAAACTAAACCCTACTAATCTTTATATTAGGTAGGGGAACTTGTCTGTCACATATAAAAGGTTCGCAGACCAAACAGATGTCACAAATCTCTTAGTTTGTAGGATTGAATCTATTGCCGAGATATACATTCATCTTTCAGAAATGTGTATTATTTGCGGTATCAGACACGATTATACAAATTATTGGACTAATGAAATCCATTCAGTCCCATTTTCTAAAAGAAATAAAACAGGTTATTTAAAAAAAAAATTATATACCTTTTATATTAAATTAAATTTTAAATTTTTTTCAAAATAAAAAAAAGTCGACCGACACCCGTACTTGACAATCAACCCCAAGAGCATTTAGGATTACTTTTAGTTAAAAGCATTATTGACATTATGATTCACTGCTAATAACCGATCATTATTAATGATATCAGA
The DNA here is from genome assembly GCF_001263595.1 of Phalaenopsis equestris. Lineage (NCBI taxonomy): Eukaryota > Viridiplantae > Streptophyta > Magnoliopsida > Asparagales > Orchidaceae > Phalaenopsis > Phalaenopsis equestris. Next base: position 142,054 of record NW_018165377.1, read on the forward strand.
AGAAACAACCATTTTACTTGGAGTATGTAAAACAAGAGCCAAATTAGAACTCTCCAGAATTCCAGAATTAATCAAACCATCATCAAGGGTATGTTTAAATCAAAAGCATCAATGAAACTTTCATTATTAAGAACATTGTAATCATTTTCAGTAAAACCAACTTCATCCATAGATTCTTGCCAAATCCAGATTCTCCCGAGTTGGATTTTGATTCCTATTCAAATTATGAGTAGATCTATCAATTATAGCATACTTACTTCTAGCCATTTGTGTTCCAGCAGAAATGAAAATTCTATTAAATTTCTTCCCCAAAAGGCAGGAATAGGTCTTCTAACTGGTTGAGTACCAAATTTATGACGATTCAACAAATTATGAGAAAAAGTAGATTAAGTTTTGCATGGTGAAAACTTCCATTCAAATATGAACAATTTCTCAATCTTTCATAATTATGATATATTATTAGGAAAAAAAGTGCCAATATTAACTTTTATATTCGCTCTAGCATAGGTTAATCTAGTATTTTTCTGTTGTTAAAGGATCCACGCTGAAGGTATTCTTGTACGACTTACAATTTTGGAAATACCAAATTCTGTCTAGCAAAATAAATTGAGATTAAGGAGTTTTAACCAAATAGGATTTTTTTTAAACCTTCACGAATTGGCTTGAATTCAGGAGTCCATTTCTTAAAGAGAAAAAAAATTTCCCCAATGAAACATGGACCACCCGCTAGAACCATGTCATAATCTTCTAAACAAACAAATTGAAAGAGAGAAAACCCTTCGGTAAGAGAAATTAAATCAACTGAACCTTTAAGTTTCCATAACTTACATATAGCTTGCAACAAATAATTATAAAATGCTCTCTTACCAAGTGCATGGCCAACCAGAGTGAGGCTCCACTTCTTTGAACCTTCCTCAACCTCAAGATCTGAGAAGGAGATTATTTCATCATGACATGGAATATAATAAAGATTGATGTTAATGGTAGAAATATGAGAGGAAATAAGACTTTTTAACTTTAAAGAAGATCCATGACCTAGAAAAGGTCGAGAAGGGGAGGAAGAAGAAGAAAGAGGGGGAAAAGCACCCTGATCCATCAAAATAAAAAGAAAAAAAAAAATAAAAGAAAAACACAGGGGGGCTAAGCCCCTAAAAAAATCGAAATGAAGAACCAAAACCGATCAGGAAAAGAGATTCAAATCTTCTTTCTAAGAGAGAGGAAATAGAGAAGATCTCTCATGAGAACCCAAGACAGTGCTCCGGAAATTAGAGAGAGAGCTCCAATAAAAGCCTAAAAATTCTTGACAGACCCTCCTGGACCAATGCCTCGTGTAATTCCCCTATCCGAGGGGTTTTGAAATGTTCCAACAATCGAACCTTTAATTCTTCCCTAATTAGTTAATTTTATTCTCTCCGTTTATACCACGCTAGAGCATTCCCTTCCAAGCACAGGGCGCCACCATCAATTTCTCTTCCTCTGTCAACCCATCAACGATAAAATATCTCTCCACGGGATAAATCCATTTATAGACATCCTCTCCTTTAAAGATCATAATTTTCATTTTCCTTATGCTCGAGTCTCCTCCCCAATTCCCTTAAACAAAGTTCATTACCCCATGACGCTGAGGTGACTTTCTCTTCCTCTACCCATATTAATTTTTCTTCTTCCATAAGTCTGGCACGCCCCATAATTAGCTCGCTGTTCTCATAAACTCCATAGTCGGCTTCTCCCTAAAAGGTTATTGCAACAAAAGACATTGGTGCTAAGGCTGTCAAAACGGCTCGTTGTTCGCGAACAACTCATGTTCGGCTCGTTCGC
>NW_018165377.1:143955-155842 GCF_001263595.1 Phalaenopsis equestris
ACTACTAATCAATTATATATATATATATATATATATATATATATATATTTGATGAGAAGTATTTTTAATAAATTTAATTGGCTACGAGGCTACAAAGATTTATAATCAATTAAAAGTATTAATTAAGAAAATAGAATAAAAATTATTAAATTAGATTCAAATGATGTTTTAAAATAAGCAATAATTTTTAAATCTCGTCACAATTCTTAACATCTTATGACCACGTGATTAGGGTTGTTAAAATGACTCTTTGTTCGTGAATGGCTCCTGTTCGTCTCGCTCCGGCTCGCTAAGCAAACAAGTAGAACACGAACACACCTTTTGAACTCAAAATATAAATGAGTCGAACACGAGCTGCGCCTGGGCTCGCTCGTGTTCGGCTCGTTTACACCCCTAATTGGCGTTGTCGCTTGTAGTCCTCTGTCGGGCTTCCACCCACCATGGTTCCTTATTCTTGGTCGAAATCCTTCAAATCGATCCGCTCCTACTGTGAAAAGCCCGTTGTCCCATTCTGCCTGTTGCCTCTCGTTCCAGTTGTCTGGACGTTATACCATTCCTTCCAAGTGTTGATGCTCGAGTTCGCTTCCCATTTCTTCATCAGATCTCGCAACCCCAGAGAGCGATAATGCTCTGATGTCGCACGAATTCTTCTGATTGTTGTCGTTGGCATCCATTTCAGATGTCGTTACTCGATTTTGCTGTAGTTAGCAATCTTCTTTATCATATCTTCTTAGGTTTTTAACCTCCCCTCCATTGCTGAGAAGTGCTCATCTGTTTCATATATGATTTGACTGACCTCTTCTGCTAGTTTTTCCTCCAAAATATCCACCTTTTTTGCTGTCGATACCCTTTAATGGTTTTGAAACTCCCTTATGTTGAGATCATGGGATTCTGAATTTCTAGACACCAGTTTGGCGTATGAAGAACTCTGGACACTGTGATCCCAAAATTCTTATTTATGGTTCGGTGGAACTATCGGAAATCGTGTGGAACTCCAGATATTGTAATCCAAATTCTTGGACATTGTAGATCCAGATCATGAGTTTCTTTCACAAGCGATGTGTAAGTTCTTTACGCTATGATCCTATTTGCCAGTTTTGATCAAGAGTGGCGTGAAACTCTTGTACGCCACGATCCTTCTACTTTATTGTGGTATGTGCCCCCACAATCCTGCCTATTCATGGTCCTGGACGCCATGATCCTGTCGTTCCTTCCCAGCTAGCTCCAATGACGATTGTATCACGATATTAGGTCACTCCACGACCCTTCTGTGCTTCCTCAAATCACGATCGTCGGCTCCTTACGATTGTATCACGATATTAGGTCACAACGCAACCCTTTTATGCTTCCTCAAATCATGGTCGTCGGCGCTTGTAAGGCGAGATCCCGTCGTCGCGCCCAGGTTGCTTTTATTGTGACTGTATCGACGAAAACCTCGATTGTATGTTGAAATCTCATTGTTCCTTTCTAGCTAGCTCTAATCACGACGCGAGGCTTCGGTCACTTGTCTTTATACGCCATGATTCTGACGCCCTTTTGCTCAATCCCATTGCTTCTAGCTATGGCTTGTCGCGTTCGGATTGCGCATTCCCGACAGTTGTTTTCCATATCGCTTGAATCACGAATTGACATGTGATCCGTCATTCCCTTGGTGAAAGGGCACTGTTTATTGTGTCCCATGGTTTCTGATCCCAATCTAGAACTCTGTATTGGCCGATCACGTTGATCATTGTTTGTTTCCCATAGATTGATTGCTTTGATACCAATTTGATAGGAACAAAATCAAATTTTGTCACATAAATTAGGGCAAACACATTTTATTTCACGAACACCAAATCAAAGCAATAAAACACAAATACATAAAGAATAAATGCCCGTAATTCGAGAGGTAGGCGATCACTCCCAATTCCTACAATTCAGGAGGTAGGAAATCTCTCCCAAACACTAACCCTAAGACTCCAAGTCAACCATTAGGATGCACGCCCTAAACCTGAATCTATTTGGATATGTTTATACTGAACAATAATAAATAATAAAATACTCAATTCCTCCTAGGCTAATAAAAGGATAAATTTCCCCCTTAGACTGGGCATTGACATAATAGCATCACACCAATGCTTTGTTTTCTTATGTAATTTCTGCCTTGTGTACGAAAAGTTGTAGGCCTTCGATAACAGAATTTATTCAACACTTCAGATCTCTTTTGCCTTCATTAACTTGTGTATGGGTCGGTCCTGTTTGTATTGCATGTGTGCTTTTGAATTGATGTTCATACTTAAATTTCAAGTTGGCAGAGCCAACCATGCTTGGCTCAACCTTCTTAGTTTTGAGAATTGGAGTAATGATGATAATGATCCTCAATCTTAATACATTTCCCTAATCCAAGCTCTGATCATGTGTCTGAGTTGCATAATTCATTCATTGTGCACCATTTAGGGGGCGTGCTTTAATGCCTATTTTATGGCAAAAGATTCATAATTTTATTCTGAAATGGTTATGAACTTTGGTGCTGTATGTTGTGATGCATCATTTTCCACTTTCTTGTACTTGTTGAAAGATTGATGTTTTTGTTTTTTTTTTGTCTCTTTTGTTTATTCTAAGAAAAATTTGCAGTTTTCTGTCATAGCTTTAATTGGTCAAATGCTTAAATCTTTTTGCTTACCTGTTATCATAGATCAGATGCAGTTAGAACCATTTTCAAAGAGGAGGGATGGAGAGCTTTCTATAAGGGCATTGGATCTGGACTTTTTCTTGTATGTTTGATATTGACCTGGTATTGGATTATTTGTTCTCGAGCTTTTTTGTTTGTAATTTGCTATGATGTGTAAAGTTAACATTTTGGCATGGCAAGCAGCCACTCAAGTTATGTTTTTGACATAATTCTGGATCCTTTTTGAATGACTGTGAAAGAATATTAGTTTGCTATTTCTTTTTTACACAACTAGAATTTTATGCAAACCAATCTGATCTGCTTAGCTTTTCGTCGTGGAAGATGCCAAGAAGATGATAATGTTATCATTGCATATGAAGTATTTGTGTATTTTATAATTATAGAGCTGAAAACCCAAATTATTTTGATATCCCATGTACATATCCATGATTACGTGCAAATGGACAAGAGCTCCTTGCACATCAAAATGACCTATGGTGAACGAGTTATTTGCACAAAGAAATTAAGACTCTGGCTTTCTTTATATAGTTTCTACATCAACAACAAGTTTTTATCCCACTAAGTGGGGTTGGCTACATGTACTCTTTTTCTCCATTGTCTTATTGAGTGTAATATTTTCAGTTAATTCTTTCAAAATTAAGATCATTTTTTTATACAATATGCCCAAGTATTTTTAGGCCTACCTCCGCCTTTCTTAAATAAGTCAAATCTAAAACATCTACTCTCCTAACCAGATCATCGGATGGTCAACATTTAATGTGACCAAACCATCTAACTCTTTCTAATCTTGTCCGCCACTGGAGCTACACCAACCCTTTCACGGATACATTCTTTTCACATTGTCAATAAGTGTCAAACCACTCATCCACCTAAGCATTCTCATCTCAACAACACTTAAATTAGTTTTATGCTTCCTTTTTAAAGGCCAACATTCTACGTCATAAAGGGTTGCAGGTCTCACCACTATCTTATATAATTTTTCCTTAAGTCCAAGCAATACTTATCTATGCCACAATAGGTTCGATGGATTCCTCCACTTCAACCAACCAAGTTGAGTTACTAATAACATCACCATCTATATCACTATCACTTTGAACAATAGATCCGAGATATCTAAAACGATCACACCTTTTAATGATTTATCACACCTTTTAATGATCACACCTTTTAATGATTTTATCACCCACAGTTACAACTATATCACTAGATCTACTACTAATAAATTTACATTCCATTTATTCAGTTTTAGATCTACTCAAATGAAAGCCTTTAGACTCCAATGCAAACCTTAATAATTCAAGTTTTTCCTGAATTCTTTCTCTAGTCTTATTAAAAAAAAAAGATATCTTCAACGAAAAACATCTATTTATAGTTTCTAGCTGAATTAAGGATATGTGATTTTGTGCATGGTTTTTTTTTTTGATTTTTTTTTTTTTGGGGAGTGAAGCAGAAGATTTGTGCACATATCTGACATAGATTAATGTGAAATCTGGCAACAAAACATAAATTACCAACAATATGGCAAAAGATCTATATCCCTATGTCAGTGCCATTACATTTAAAAACCTTTTACAATTTTAACTTTCTATTTTGTAATGCCGTGCTAGCATAGCTTTGTTCTTAGCCATGTTTTTGTGTTTTCATTTTATTTAATATATCATTATCTTTTTGCTAATTATTAGCGGCTAGAATACCTTTTATGATTCCACATTGATGTGAAAATTTTTGTATTTGTTCAAAGATAGTTTGTCATTCAATAACGACCTTTTCTATACATATTACCTAAGGTCTTGTAATTCAGTTGATTAATGATGCAAATTAGGGTTACTTTATACTTTTTTCCTCTCTATGTAGTGCCTTCCTAGAAGAAATTCGTTCATCTAATTTTCTTTTTACCAGGTTTTCTTTCCTCCCCATAGTTTTCCTCTTTTTCTATATTCTTCGCTTCACAAGAAAAATAAAAAATATAGAAAAATGATTGTTATGTGTTTTTCACTTGATTAATGTATAATGCACTCATCTTTGCTTATTTTTTAATTTTATTATTAGTGGTTAAAATGCCATTTGCCATTTAGTACTAGTTTGACGTTTTTATATACCATGTAGTCACTTTTATCATTTTAAACAAATTATATTTGATTTTGTCTTACTCTTTTCCTGTTGCCCCCTTTTTTTATGGCACATTCATTTCTTTTTAATCTCTATTTTCTATGTCTCCTTGCTTCTTTCCTGTACCACATTTTTCTCTTTTCTGCAATTAAAGTACAAGAAAAAAATAACACCACAATCAACATTTCTACTGTTTTCGTTGTCATCATCATGGCATCACATCTATATGCTGTGATTCTTAGTTTTCCTGCAAATTGGATTTAATGCATTGAGATGCATGCTGTAATTCTGTTTTATTTGTGCATTCAATTGATTTTTATTTAAAACTAAATCTTGCTCTAGTAAACCAAACTTTTAAAGTATTAATGCATTTCTGCATTTTTTAATTGCAAAAAAAAAAAAAAAAAAAAACCCGTTTATTGATGATTTAAGGTTAGGCTTCTTAATGCAATTAGAATGTTATGATGTATGTGAATCACAAAAGGGAACTTATAATGATCACAAGCCCTACTAAATAAGCTAGAAACTTGTTTTCATTACATGCAAACAATGACTGTGTTAGAATCCAAAAAAGAGTAAATTATGCAGATGAAATTGGATGAAAGGAGTTATCAATGTGAGGAATTTAGGTATCGCATTAGTCAAAGGAGATGATTTTCCGATAATTAGGTAATCATACTTTTAACATATTTAAAGAAAGCACACATCTTAAGCAAGATTGAAAATTGAAATAAGAATTATTCACTCCACCAAAAATAATCAAATTGCAGTTCTTACAATATTTATTTAGAGAATTCTCAATCCTTAGGTTAGTGGATATGGTTATCATAAATTCAGTCGACTTAATATCCAAATAGCCTTAAATTCATTACCCAACCTTCTCTAGAAATAAAAAAAGGGGAGGGTGGGGGTGGGGAGGGGGATTACATAAGCAGCACTCTAAACTAGCACTCTAAACTACTAATATTACATATCTCACACCCAAAATTCAATATTTACCCCCGTTAATTGTGTTAGAAGATCTTATCAGACACCAACCTCCGTCTTGTCGTCGATTTGATTGAACTTGTTAGAAGAGAAGCCAGCGATGGGATCACGGCATTGAAGCTGTTCGAAATAGTTGAGAAGGCAGCGATGGGATTGTGGCATACAATGACCTCCAAAACTCCAATTTTTCTCCTCTTTCAGCCCCACTCCTATCTGAGACCGATGATGAACTTAAACCTCATTTTCTCCCACTTTCTCCAACCCACCTTCGCGAGCTTTAACTTCTCTAATCTGATGTAGGTGCAGATCGAGCTCGCTGGAGCCAGCAGAAGGATGGTGCGACGAGTTCCCAAGTGGACGGGTAAACCGAGTTTGCTGGGAGTGACGCAGGGGACAGGGGATGAACCTACGCTACCTGTTTAGCATCCCAACTGGTTCAACAGCCCACCCGGTTCAGTTCAGCGGGAATAAATACCCTCGGTCCAATAGGAGGCTTGACCGACCCCCTCCTCCCCCTTTTCATTGGGCGAGAATTTTCCCCCCTCCTTTTCTGTTTTTCCACCTATATGTCTATTATAAATATGTGTGTTGTCGTCCTAGGGTTTAATTTTTGGTTGATTTTGATTCCAGGTTTCTGTCTCTAGGGGTGTTTCCCTTGTTAGAGTTGTATCCAACGGCGAGAAGGTGCTCCGGCTATAACTCATTCTAAGGTAGTGATCGTATCTTCTCTTGTTCCTGTTTTGCCACCTGCTGCCCCCGGTCTTTGCCGTCTCGGGCCCTAATGATCCCTGCCACAGTCCCTATCCCGTTACACCTGCTGCAGCCCCTCTTCTGCAACACAGTCGCGGCCGCCATCCCCACAACTTTTGCTCCAGCCGTCTGTACTGGGTGTTTTCCAGGGCCTCACTAGTTGTCTATCGCTGGCCAACAACTTTTCCCTGCTTTGTAAGTCCCTCCCCCTTACTGCCAGTGGCATCCAGCCGCCTCCCTAGTTGCTGATTCTGTCCAGCAACTCCTCCTTGGACCGTCACTCCCTCCCACCGACTTCAAGGGCTGTTCCAACAGCTTTTTCCCCTTTCCCAGCCACATGTTCTACTGTAACCTCCTCCACTCACAAAGCTGCTGCCAACTCCTCTAACCTATTAGACAGCCACCACAACTCCTTTCACGTACTTTCTAGCGACTTCCAGAACTCACGTCCAACCCTCCTACCCTCACAACCACCTCCAATCCAACCACCACCTGCTGTCCAACTGCCAAAAACCTCTCTCGTTCTTGCACTAGGGTGCTTTCTTGTTTGTGTTAATTTTCTTGTCACAAGTCCATGGTTATAATCCTTTTGAATTTCAACAATAATATTTACATCTCTACTACGATTTGAGTTAACTCCGGTATCTAGGAGTCCCCAAGCCGCTAGTGCAGAGCTTGCCGAAGCTCGTAGGCAAATGGTGCGGCAAGCTGCGAGTGGGTGAGGGAGATGATGGGGTGGACGGGTAGGGAGATGATGGCGTTAAGTAACGGTCGGTGTTAATTTTATTTTATTTGAATATTTTAGGTGCTAAGGATGTAGATATTGAAGTTTGGGTGTGATATATATAAGATTATTAGTTTTGAGTGCTACTTAAATCCCCCAAAAAATATTACAATTATAAATAAATAATTCTTGTGAAGTTCCTGGAAGAGGAATTAGGGAATTCCCATGAACCCTCTCCTGTAAGGCAGCAATAATATCCTCATGTAACGACAAAATAGTAGTGAAATTAATTGCAAGTAGCGACAGAGTAACGGTGAGCCTATGAACAACATAAAAGGTGAAACAATGCAAGTGGAATCCCGATCTTATCTACTCCACTTGAAGAAAATTCACTCGTACGAAACAATTTTCACATTCACTATAACTCTGTGAACTTGTTGATCTCAAAGGGTCAATCTAATTTGCTATCATAGTCATACCAAATCATATCGACAAACATAATTACTAAAAAAAATAAATGCATCCCTTTATCAAGGCATCATAAACATCCCAAACTACTGGAATTAGAAAATAATATAAATTACAACTAGGTCTATTTTGCCACTGAATAAGTTCTTTGGATCCACCATATATAGTTTACACAATTTTATTTTCTAGAATAGCCCCAGGAACAAACTATAAAAAATATTTAAACGAGGATTGATGAGGATTCATAAGGAAGAGGTGGAAAGAGAGAAGAATCTAAGGAGTTGATATCGAACTTATGGAATAGTGTCAAATCAAACACATTGAAAATATGAGTAATATCATAATCTTCTAGAATGTCTAGTATATCTAGGTGTTAGTTTCGATGTGTCGTAAAATCTTAAAATGGCTCTGCTTTCTTAGCAAATATTTATGAGAATTAAAAAAGTATCACTACGAAACTTATATTCAATGATGATTTGTTGATGGATTTTCTGGCCTCATACATTTGCTAACTCTTACCTTTCTTAGGGTAGTCAGAACACGTACAACACTAAGATTTTTATGTTTCATAATAAATCCCTTGAGTTACTCATTAACCTCCCTCTTAAGCTCACCATGTTATGTTAAATTTGTTTTATTATGAGGCAAAATAGGCAATGATGATTCATGAACAAAATTAATAGCATGTTTTATGCCCCTAAGTGGTGGTAATTCATTAGAGAGCTCATTAGGACAAATATCTTCAAAATCATTCAATACTTATTTTAACATAATCACACAAAATCACACTCTTATAGTTAAACTATATTATTGAACTGATCAAGCCCTCATGCCTACTTTCTCTCTCAATTATATGTTTAATTTTTCACTTCAATAGGAGCACTAGATTTTTTCTTAGATTTAGACCTACTCTCTCTGTAGGTTTTAAAAGTACCCTTGTTTCATTAGAATGAGAAGATAGAAGAATGGAAAAATGGGAGATCTCATGATTAAATTGTAGTTCATTGTTCAATTTAAAAAAGAAGATAAAAATATGTACAGAAATAGGTTGAGAAATAACTACCTAGGAAAAAATTAAGTTTTGGAGTCGACCTTAATTTTTGAATTTATAAATTACTACACTCTTATAGTTAAATTATATTATTGAACTGATCAAGCCCTCATTCCTACTTGCGCTCTCAATTATATGTTTACTTTTTCACTTCAATAGGAGCACTATATATTTTTTTTTAGATGTAGACCTATTCTCTCTGTAGGTTTTAAAAGTACCCTTGTTTCATTAGAATGAGAAGATAGAAGAATAGAAAAATGGGAGATCTCATGATTAAATTGTAGTCCCTTGTTCAATTTAAAAAAGATGATAAAAATATGTACAGAAATAGGCTGAGAAATAACTACCTAGGAAAAAAATTAAGTTTTGGAGTCGACCTTAATTTTTGAATTTAGAAATTACTACATATCAGAAAGGAATGCTATTGTCCACGACTGTTGGATTGTTTTAAATGGTAATGTTATATCCACATATTGCTGAATTATTGTAAGTGGAAACTTATTATCCATAGATTATTGGATTTTTGTAAATTAAAAATTATTTTTCATGATGCTGAATTATTGTAAATGAAAAGTTGTATCCATAAATTTTGGTAAATAATACTTATTGTCCATCATCAACATGTTTTATCATTTAAAGATGTTATCTAAATTCATTTATCAGCCTAAAATTCGAAAGATCAAAGCTTAAAATTCTCATTTTTAGTGAAATTTTTTGCTGACTTATGGTTCATCTACTATAGATCATTTCTATGTCTTCTTTTACTCATTAAAAATGTTTTAGCTTTCGGAAATCTATTATAAACAATTCAAGAAATTTTTTTTTCAGCTAATTTTACAAAAAAATTTCTTAACCAGGCTTATTTCTTCAATATTTACTTTAATTATCCAAAGCGTTGATAATTTTATTAGTTAATCAAATTTTTTCAGCTTTTGTCTTCAACATAAAAACTTCAATTATCATAAACATTTGTTGAAATTCTATTAATTAATCTAATTAAGGGTCTGTTTGGCGCAATGTTGGTGCTGTAGTATGTTGTCCTGCCGCGCTGTAACATCATATGCGACGACGTTTGGGACATCATTTTGGGACTTAGAGTCTCAAATTAGGGCGTTTCTCGAACTCTTTTCTCTCACTTCGGTCCGCAGTTTCGAGGTCTTCTCCCTTCAACTCTCCCAGCACCACCCTTCCGATCTCCGTCGATCCCCTCGTTTGTGCATGTGTTATCATTTGAAGGTATTTGATCCTTCTGATTTTTGTTATTGGAGGCCAATGATGAGTCATTTGACCTTTGAGATTCTTTTGGATGACCTTTATGTTGTTGTTTTCTGATATATACGAGTTTAGTATTAAGGCCTTTAAGAAAACGAAGAACCCCTTCTTTCTAAGTCATATGACCTTGGGGGTTTTTCGGGCCGTTCTTTTCTGTTGCCATGCTTTCCGACATATGATTTTGGTAATAAGTGGTTCAAAGTAACCAAAATCTCCTATTTTCCTAGTTCTCTGCTGTCGGCCAACTTTTTTTGATTGATTAGTTTAGATTTTGAAAATATGAAAATATGAAAATAATTTTTGAGATTTAATTTAAGTATAAGAGATATATATAGTTTGGATTTTGAAAATAGTATGTTTTAATTTTTTAAAAAATGAGACCAAGTGGATCTCATTCGTCCAATAGTTTGCATAATCGTGCCTGATACCGCAAATACTACACCCTCCCGAAAGATAAGTGTAGACCTCGACGATAGACCCAATCCTGCAAATTAAGAGATTTGTGACATCCGTTTGGTCTGCGAACCTTTTATGTATGACCGACAAATTCCCCTATTTAATACAAAGATTAAATAGGGTTTATTTTACCTGGGTTCCAAGTTCCCTATAGAGGCAAGCCCCTATAGTTAATTACATCCCAAATGACGGGAGTCACTTGAGAAAACTCTCGATAATGATCAATGGTTCTAGTCTTCAAGAATTCAAGGTTCAGGTTTTCAAGGTAGGACGTAGAAGGGCAAATGGGAGTGGCTCAAACATGAACAGTTATTTCAGGAGTCCAAAAGAAAGAAAAGGTAGGGGATGTCACAGATCCTAAGGAGAACTCCCAGTGACTTCCCAAACTATCCTACTGTGTGGCTACATTTTTGGAGATGAAATTAATTAAATGTTTGATCTTGCCAATTTTATTATTTGGGACTTACATTTGCATAATACCCGATTATGCAAATAACCCACAGAGAAAGGAGGGTTTACGTCGTACGACACAACAACCTCGGAACCTAAAGCGAGTTAGGACTTATGCTGCACAATATTGTTGCACAGGTGCCTCAAAAGGGAATGTGAGAATTTATGTCGCGCTAGGCGAGCTACCTCGGAGTCCTATGAGTTGTTATTATGCTAGGAAGGGATAATGTTGAAGAAGATTTTCTTGTTGCTCGCTTCAAGCTCCTCGTCGTGCTGCCTACAAAGTTGGCTCCAAGCTCTTGTCGTCGCGATGGCTCCAGGGTTTAAGTGTTTGAGTTTTGGTGTCAATGTTTGGTTTTGTTTTGTTTCAATTTTTGGTTTTGCATATAGAATAAGCAAATTGCAGGTAAATAAAATGTACTTAAAAGGTAAAATGCAGTAAAGTAAAATGCTGTAGATAAACTATAAAAACGTACATGGGCATCTGCTACTATTGTGTTATTATGTTGCGAGCATAGCATGATTTGCAGGAGATTTAAATAAACTTGCAAAAAAACTAAACAAGACGAGAAAACTCGGCACAAAAGTCAGAAAAATGAGTCGTATAAATCACAAGCAAACGAAACACTTGGCCACATATGAAAGATCAGAACTGGTATAAGACCTTGGTGAAAGTGGGGGCTCAGAGCTGGGCTGTGTGCTTCCCGATCTTGAACAGGAGTTACCGGCCCGACAATTTACAGAAGGTAGTCCTTAACCTCGATCCAAATGACTAACCATGGACTTTTATAAATTTTCATAGAAAAGTTTTCATGCAAAAGTTGTTCAAGTTTTTTTTTTTTATGTAGCGTTCTTTTTAACATGCAAAAGAAACTTTTATTTTATTTTTATAAATATTTTGTAAAGTCGTAACTGGTATAAGACCTTGGTGAAAGTGGGGGCTCAGAGC
>NW_018165377.1:156826-158356 GCF_001263595.1 Phalaenopsis equestris
GGTGTGCACCTAAAGTTATAGGAAACCTACATTTAGGATTAGGTGAATGGGCTTTCACTTAAGATGTGTTCCTAAAAGTCTAGAAGTCTATGTTTTAATTTGTGTTTAAAGTGATTTAAGGTTTTCTATATTTTCCAATTAATTAAATCATCAATCCTCATTTTTATGACTTAACCATGGAACAAAAATAACAAAACAAACGAAAAGAGAATGTTGACCCACTTCCAAAACTAGTAAGGCAAAAAAACGGGGAAAACAATAAGTGAATCAGCCTCAAAACATTCAAACTTTTTCAAAATTGTAACTAAATCGGCTTTCAAGAAGAGCATTTAAATCTACTCCAAGACAGTGTTTTGGTCGGCCCAAAACAACAATTAAATATTTCAAATCAGCATGTAAATCATTGCTTAAATGATGCCCAAAACCTTTCCAAAACGGTGCATAAACAACCCCGAAATGATGCTTTTAACGCCTCCAAAACAGCATTAAAACAGTGTCAAAATGGTGTTCATAATATGCCTTTGATGTCTCCAAAGCAGTGAATAAAACAATCCCAAAACATCTCAAAACAATGTGCGTTTAAATTGTGACCAAACCTCTCTAAAATGTTCAAAGAGTTGCAGCGAAACCAGTCAAGACTAGTCCCAAAACAGTGACAAAACCTTCATAAAAGTGTACATTTAAAGCTCCAAAAACTGCAACAAAATTAGCCCAAAACAGTCCCCAAAACATCATTTTATTATCCTCCAAACTGCATTAAAACAGCAAGTAAATCCCCCCAAAATCAACATTTAAATGGGGCACAAAGCCCCTCAAGAACAGTAAATGAATCAACATCCGTGCGGCATATAAAGCCTCTGAAACCAACAATTTATAGTATTCAAACGGTGAAAAAGTCAAGGCAACACAGTAAAAATGACAACTTAGAACGATATCCCGATTATTCTTCAAAACAACGATAATACCGAGAATCCGGTCAAGAAGAATCGAATAAAGATTTGCATGCAATCCCCACAATTCCTATGCGTTAACATATCTCAAAACTAAACTTCAATTCTTACATTTATACCACCCAAATCTTTCATATTACATCCAAATATCATGATTCTATCCTTAAAAAGTTGAAATACACATTTTCATGTAAATGCACAAAGATTGAATGGTATGCATGTAAATATGGTTGTTTAGGTGCTAGGAATGTAAATACCTAAGAATTGTGTGGTATGTGTGTAAGAATTAAAGTCTAGGTGTTAGATGAGTGGTAAGTATGTAAATATTCCAGGCAATTGAGTAGTAATTATGTAAATGTTCCATCAATAAACATCAGCATTGCTCTATACTTTCCCTCTATTGACATGAAACATAATTATGGTAAAACTATAAATAAAAGAAAATCATAATTAAATGGAATAAGCATTGCCTGAAAAATTCTTTACCCAACTGATGTTGTTCTGCTTCAAAAGGCTCAACTTCGGCTCAGCGGTTGCCAGGTACCCGGACATAAGAAGATTTTCAAGCAGCAATCAACCC
>NW_018165377.1:159204-184006 GCF_001263595.1 Phalaenopsis equestris
GGTCCGTTTCGTCATCCGAGGTCGTCCGGACGAGTTTGCCGACGGGCGAGTCGATTCAAGTCAAAGTCGTGTGTGGTGCAGCGAGTGTATGAATTGCGGCGTTCGTGTGTAATCGAGTCACAAAGGGTTCACCTATGGTCATCTGATCCTATGGGAACTCATTTTCGGGCCCTCTACATGTTGGTCTTTAGCCCTTGCAACTAGAAGTTGAGTGCTTGGAACCACTCATGCGAGTTCTTCACAAAAATGAGTCAAGAAGTGGCTTTGAGTTTTTGGTAGGCTCCATTGCTAGTCCGCTAGGATGGTCAACAAGATTATGGGTAGGAGACTAAGACCTCACTAAAAATGAGGTCAACATCTGCCTTCTTCTAGTGACAGATTATTTAGGTCTTTATATTTATTTTGAGTCCTCATTTTTTATTATATCTTCTCTCAGGAAATATGAGTTCAAATACTTCTTCCTTTATAGTTGTGCACTGCAACTGCGCTTTATAATCCCGCGTCTTTACATCACAATGAGAATCTTGCTATGAAAGAATATTTTATAGCAATCCTCTTCATAAAGTGATCGTCTGGAGAAAAGCTTTGGAAAGAAAGTTTTCCAATAGACTTAATTGTTTTGACATTAAAAATAATATTTTGATAGCATAACTTATTGCTAATAATTTTAATTTTTGTGTTAATTGATGCCAAGTGATTTATAACTTTTTATGTAATATTTTAAACTTTTAACTTATGAGAATTTATAATATTCATATATGTTGTTTTGTTTTAGTTAATTATGAAAAGGTGAAGTTACAACAATCACATGTATATAAGAGCATTATGGTCTTAATGTCAGAAACAGGTGTATTTATATATGTTGTTTTGTTTTAGTTAATTCTGAAACGGTGAAGTTATAACTACCTCATGTATATAAGAGCATTATGGTCTTTATTTCAGAAACATGTGCAGTATGGTTAAAATCATCCAAACAGCATTCTGTTTCACCAATAATAGCTTTCTTGCAGCAGCTTTATAGCTGCTTCTCCAAATAGCTACAAATGCTCCAAACAGACCCTAAGAGCCCTTGGTTTTATCTACCGCTTGCTGTTGGTTGCCTTGAAGTTATCTGTATTAGATTACCTTGGTATACCATCACCTGGTTGTTGGTTCACTACACTTAGATTTGACAATATTACAACATTTTGCTATTATCATGAAATTTTTTTCCTAATGTAAATTTGCAATTAAAATAATAGGAAGATTTACATACATACCACACAATTCATATGCAGTCGCATATCTAAACCTAAACTTTTTTTTACATGCATGCCATTTTACCTATGAATGAAAAAGGTGTATTTCACTTTTTAAAAGTTAAAACGGTGATATTTTTTATGTGATATTAAAGATTTGGTTGGTATAAAAGTAAAAAGTAAAGTTCAGGTATTATGTATGCAAATGCGTAGGGATTGGGTGGTATGTATGTAAATGTCCGAAAATAATAAGAGCGGAGCAAAGATCTTAGTTTTGATTGTTGGATCTTCATTTAGGCATCTGAGGTGTAAAGATTCTGTAAGTTGTTCGTAATCATGTTAATCTTTCTGTATTGTACCATAAACAAATCCTTTGTGTTTTAGGATTTTGTGTAAATTAGGTGTGTTCTTAATGACTTAGCCCATTACAAATTTTTCCTAGGGTTCTCTAGTCAGAGCAGAGTGAACCTACCTGAACCTACCAGACAAACTAAAGGTACCCTTTATAGAACTGTACTAGAGTATTGTATTGATTGTACAGTGCTGTATGAGAAGCTACTATAAGAATATTACTGGACAAAAATAGCCGTATTAGGTTTGAAGATAATCATGAAATTATTCTATTTCGGTCCTTTAATAGAGCAGCTGCAGAGAAACAACCTTGCTAGCCAGCATTTTCTGCTAGATTTCAGTTATATAGTTGATGAAGTTTGTTTCTGCTGTAGCTTATAATTGTCAAAATTTTTTTTTTCAGGTTTCTCATGCTGCAATTCAGTTTTGTGCTTACGAAGAACTTCGTAAGGTTGCCATCAATTTAAAATGTACAAGAGAAAAGACTGACATGAGAGATGGTGATAGTTTGCTGGTAACGTGCAACAGTTTTTGCTTTCTAATAATACTTATCTTCTGTTTGATTTTAGCATTACCATTCTTAAGGCTATTGGGTATAAGAAACCTGGAAAATAACCGACCGTAAATATTTAAATTCATTTTTTTTCAGTAACCTAATAAAAGAATGTTTTACTGGATTCTATGAAATTTCCATTAAGCATTTATTGATTGGGGCATTTACATACATACCACATAATTTTTATGTATTTACATATCTTCCACTTAAATATTCATATTCTCGTGCGTACCGCTCATATCTTTAGCATCACATAAAAAAAATAGCACCTTCATTATCTTTTTTAAAGTGAAATACACATTTTCATGCATAGGTTTATGACACAAGCTGTTATAAGTGCAGATATCAAACTTTGGGTGTTAGATACTGTTCGGTATGGCTCATAATACCAAATTTGGAGTCTCTTGGAATTGAAGAGGTGTGTTTCTTAGATTTTAGTGGTTTGAAGGAAGAAGAAGAAGTTGCGGTTTTTGTTCTTCCGTGATCGACGGAACCACAAAGCGGGCTGCGGGCTTCGGACGGTTGAGCAGGCGAATTCGACACAGTTTTCGCAGAGGAGTTCAGGACCAGACGCAAAGGGTTTTCGCGCGCTGATTTGAGAAGGATCGAGACTCGCGCAGAAGGAATTCGACGAGCGAGAGGTTTTATGAAGCAGCTCAACCGAGGAGTTCGCGCGAAGGGCTTCGGTTTCAGTGTTCTTACGCGATGCAGGGGCAAAGGAGCAATTCGCGACCTGTTGGAGATCGCGAAGGAAGGTTCGCAGGAGGCGCGGAAAGGATTGCAGACGATTTTGCGCAGAGGGAATTCCTTTGCGGAGCTTCGGTGTGCGAAAGGAAGGTTCCGTGTAAGAGGGAATTCCTTTGCGCGCGCAGGTTCGATTTGTTTCCATGCTAGGCGAAAGCGGCGGAGGGTGCAGAATTGGAAGGGCAGACGCGAAAAGGAAATTCACGCGGAAAAAGAAAGTCCGTGGAAAAGGAAATTCAGTGTCAAGATGCTCCGGAGATATTCCAGGACACGGAAAAAGGGAGAATCTGTTACTGCACTGGGAAAAGGAAAGCTGGAGACTGCCCGATTGGAAGAAAATCGATATTCTCTCTTTTGTGATATTCCAGGATGCGGAATTGCAGGAGCTTTTTTTGAAGGAAAGCGGAGACGAAGCTTTTCTGAGAAGGAAAACACAGCTTTTCTGGAATGAAAAATGAGCTTTTCTGGAAGGAAATGAGAGCTCTTCTTGGAAGTTAAGAAAAAGGATTTCTGGGAAAGTTTAATTAAGGGAAATCTTTTTTCTTGGAAACTTAATTAAGGGAATTTTTTTTTCTTGGAAACTTAATTAAGAGATTTTTTTTTCTTGGAAATTTAATTAAGGAAAATTTCTTTTTCTTGGAAACTTAATTAAGGTAAACTTAATTAAGGAATCTTAGTTAATAGATTATTTGAAAAGATTTGTGGCCTAACCCACATTGGTACATAAGCAACTTCATGATATATTTCTCCGAAGGGGCTGAATATTCTCTAAGGTGGAGATTTGTTAGACATATGTATTTCTCGTAAGGGGTTAGATATTTGCAAAAGTGGAGATTTGTTTCTCCTAACGGGCTGAATACTCGCCAAGGTGGAGATTTGTTGGGCATATGTATTTCTCCTAAAGGGCTGAATATTCGCCAAGGTGGAGATTTGTTTGGTATGACTCATAATACCAAAATTTGGAGTCTCTTGGAATTGAAGAGGTGTGTCTTTTAGAATTTAGTGGGTTGGGGATCGACGAGGGTGCAGCGGAAGCGTGGTGGCCCATCCCACATCAGTGCATAAGAAACTCTATGATATATTTCTTCTAAGGGGCTGAATATTCGTCAAGGTGAAAATTTGTTAGGTATGACTCATATACCATAAATGGGACAGATGCTGAAGCGGAGCGGAGCCCACGAGCAGAATAGAGCAGAAGGATATGTCGAATTGGGGGAGTTTCATTATGTGGGTTGGGGGTGCGGGTGCAACACCCCGCGGTTTGGTACATGAATAATTTAAGTAATTACATATTGTACTATAGGGTTATATATATGTCATGTCTGTAACCCTAGGTGAGCTGAATTCTGTATTCTGTACTATTTTTTGAATATTGAAAAGGAAGCCGCCGCTCTGCTCCCGAGGATGTAAGCAGCTTATCCAAACCTCGTTAAATCACTGTGTTCTTCTGGATTTGTGCCGTTCTTATGATTCATATTTTTCTTCGCCCTGATTTCTCAACAAATACGTACATATGTAAGTAATGTGCGATATGTACGTAAATTTCCTGTATTGTTTTAATAGGGGTTTGCTGCTGCGTTTCTGGAAAAAAAAGGTAGAAAGAGGAAGATATTTTGTTCATTTCGCTCTTTGTTAGAACTCATGTCTATATGTTGGATATAAATAAATAGTGTTTACATTAGCTACCATTTTTTTATTGGGCATTTATATACATAGCGCACAATTTTTATGTATTTACATGTTTCACACCTAAACTTTCACACACATAACACTCATGTTATTATTACATCAAAATAGGACTATTATTATTTTTAAAAGTGAAGCATAATTTTTCATGCATAAGTTTAAGCCACCCAAGTGCTATGTATGTAAATATGAAAACTTAGGTTTGAGATATGTAAATATATATGAATTGTTTGCTACTTATGTAAATTTCTCAATTTTTTATTCTATTAACATGTCTTTTCTTTTGCAGAACTCTTTTGATTATGCTATGCTTGGCGGCGCTTCTAAAGTTGCTGCTATTATGTTCACTTACCCATCACAGGCGAGTTATCTTGTTCTCTTTTTCGATTAAAATCATAAAATGGCAGAAAGTTTTCTAGTGATTTCAAGCATCTATTGAGCTTCTGTGATGTTTTCTGTTATGAAAAATGTGTGGAAATTCATTTTATCGTCATTGATTCTTAATTATTATCCTTTCAGGTTATTCGAGCTCGCATACAAGTAAGAGTTATTCCAGCTTTCTTATTTTGGTTTGTTGTGCTTTTGGACTTAACAATTAGTTTTAAAGGAATTTTACATACGTAGCACACAATTATTATGGATTTACATATTTCACACCTAAATTATGAAATTTACATACGCACTTTGGTGCTTTCAACCTATGCATGAAAATGTGTATTTCACTTTTTAAAAAATGATAATAATGTTATTTTTTATGTGATATTAAAGATTTAAATGGTGTACGTGTAAATATGAGAGTTCAAGTGTAAGATATGTAAATTTATAAGAATTATGTGCTATGTATGTAAATGCCCCTAGTTTTAAGTAATCGGTATTTACATACATACTGCCAAGTTCCTAGGAACTACCATATCTAATGTCTTAATTTAACTTTTCAGATTATCACATCAAAAACACAACTTTTAACTTTTGCAAACTGAAATACTTCTTTTATGCATACTTAAGGTGACATATTGTCAAATTTGTGACTTGAGCAACATAATTTATTGATAGAATAAGAGATATTTAAATCCAATTATATTAGGTTCAACAAAAAAAAGAAGTAAAACACAATAAAATAACTAGGAAAGGAATTCAATATAATAAAGTAAAAGAAGACGAAAATTAATGTGCTAATAGGCAAGAAAAAATAAGTAATAACGGCTAGAGATTTAATTGTTGTTATAAATCTAATACTTCCCCTCAAGTTGAAGTATAGATGCTAATCATGCTCAACTTGAATTTAAAGTCATCGAACAAAGGTCGATGAAGTTTGTTTTTGACGATACCCATTAGTTAACCACTTAAGTGTACAAAAGACACAAATTTCCCCGAACTCAATGTTTTCTTAATGAAGTGTCTGTCAATCTCCACATGTTTGGTACGATCTTGCTGGACTGCATTGTGAACAATGCTGATGACAGACTTATTATCATAGAATAGCCGCAGCGGGACGGAGGTTGACATACAAAGTTCACGGAGCATGTTGTGTAAGCTGAGGGCTTCACAGATCCCCAAGGCTATGGGTCGAAATTCAACTTCAGCACTGCTCCAAGCAATCATAGATTGTTTTTTGCTTTTTCATGTGACCAAATTTTCCCATACAAATAAGCAATATCCTGGGATGGATTGTCAATTATGAACTGATCCGACCCAATCAATATCTCTATAAAAAACAATAGACCGAGTGGTGTGACGAGAGAAACAAACCTGAGCCCTGTGTACCTTTTAAATCGTGGAGAATTCGGTGGACGGCTTGGAGATGGTGCTCATAGCGGTCATGAATTAATTGACTCACTATACCAACTGCATGACATATGTTGGGGCGAGTACGGGCACGGTAGATGAGTTTCCTCACAAGGCGCTAATAGTTTGTCTTGTTGACAGACACAAAATTGAGAAAGTCAGATAAATTTTCATTGAGATCAATTGGAACAACTACTGGTTTGCACAGAAGAAGGTTCTCTTTCAAGAAGTCAATCACATACTTGCACTGTGATAGGCAAATGCTCTGAGATGATCAAGCCACTTCCATGCCTAAGAAGTACCGGAGAGATCCCAAATTCTTCATTTCAAAGGACTTAGCTAGAATGTCTTTGAAGGACTCTAATGCGGGAAGATTATTACCTTTAGGAACAATATCGTCAACATAAACAATAAGGGTAGTTACTTTGCCCTTGGAGGAATGTCGGAAGAATAGAGTGTGATCCGATTGAGCTTGAGTAAAACTATGACCCACGACCACATTTGTGAACCTACTGAACCAGGCCCTGGGGGACTGCTTTAGCCCTTTGAGAGACTTTCGTAGCCTGCAAATTTGTTCTTTGGAGACATTAGAGCCAAAGCCATGAGGGAGAGACATGTATACTTCTTCTGTAAGCTCTCTATTTAAGAACGCATTCTTGACATCCAGCTGAAATAAAGTTCAATCTAGATTCACTGGAAGGGACAACAGGAGCCGAATAGTATTTAACTTAGTCGCTGGAGCAAATTTCTCATCCTAGTCAACTCCATAAGTTTGTGAGTACTTTTTGACAACCAATCGTGTCTTGTTGCTTTCAATGATCCATTAGAGTTGAACTTAATGCTAAAAATCTATTAGCAAGCTTTTTTACCCTGAGGAAGATGAACAATGCCTCATGTATGGTTCCGTTGAAGGACATTCATCTCCTCAATTACTGTTGTTTTTCAGGCTGGATCAACAAGAGCAACTTCAATAGTAACTGAGATTTGATGGTCCGTCGGGGTAGTGACAAATGCTTTGTAGGTCGGTGATAAACTGCGGAAAGAGAAATATTTTGCCATAGAATAAAGAGAGCATGTCTGGTTGCATACCTTTCTCAGTGAACTCACTTGCTCATTTAGGGGAGGCGTCGCGCTGTGGATGTCGCCCGGAGTGAAGTCAAGGTTCTGTAAGGAGGTAGTGGGCTCTAGAGTAGGAGCATTATAACGAGTGAGCAAAGTGTTGACACAAATAGTTGGAGGAGGAGATAGTGCACTCATGGGATCCGGTAACTCACTGGATGGTGCACTCATCGTGACAGGGGACTTTTCAGTAGCGGGAACAATGGGGGATTATCTATAGGAGTAGAATAAGAGATAGCGTCTGAGATCCCAAGCTCCTCCTTACCTGGGGCTGAGCTAGGAAAATAGGAAACACTTCAAAGAAGGATACATTAGCACTCACACAGGCACTGATAGCTCTTTTGAGTGGTGGAGTACCCAAGAAAGAGATATTTTATGGATCTGGGATCAAGTTTACTTCGATTGGGGGCAATGTTCCTAACAAAGGCAGTGCACCCAAAAATCTTGGGGTATAATGTGGAGAAGATCCTATTGGTAGGGAAACATGGCATTAGAACAATTAAGGGGGTTCAAAACTTACGAATTTTAGATTGGTCTCTATTTATGAATGAGATAGGTGGTAGTGAGAATGACATTGTTCAAAAAATGTTTCAGAATATTGGATTGAAACATAATGGAGCTGACAACTTCAAACAGGCGGCGGTTTTTCCTCTCGGCTACCCCATTTGGTCGAGGAGTGTTCGTACAAGAGCTATGGTGGAGGATGCCTTTACTAAGAATTCACCCAAAATATAGTTGAAAAATTCACAACCATTGTCGGTTCGAAGAACCTGAAAATTTTGAATTGAGTTAAAATGAAGGTATAAAAGTTTTGGAAGGTGACAACAACTTCCGATTCATCTTTTAAAATGTAGACGCACGTCATTCGAGTGTGGTCATCAATCAATATTAGGAACCATCTTTTATTGGTGTAGTTGGGAGTGCGAGAAGGTTCCCATAGGTTACTGTGAATGAGGGAGAAAAGAGTTTAAGGAGTGTATGTGTGGGACGTGTGGGATGGGTAATGGACCCGGTGATGTTTGGCTAACTGACATATCATCTCACAATAGAAATTAGAAGGGTTTTTATTAAAAAACGTACAATATTTTTAACTAGGATGACTTAAACGACAATGCAATAACATAATGAGACATTCAATGACTCGTGATAAGTTAGAAATCTTAAGAGGTGTCTATATTTTTCGTGCTATTCTTTTGGAAGTAGTTGAGTCCAACAACCCTCTTAACCGTTCCAATCATCCTCTTTGAATGACGATCCTGAAAAACACAACCATCAAAAGAGAAATCAACAATGCAATCATTATCATTTGTTAACTTGCTGACAGATAACAAGTTACATTGCAACTGAGAAACATTTAAAACATACTCCAGTAGATTAGTTGTTAATACAAACGACCTTTTACTAGCAATGAAACTACAGGTGCCATTGGCAATTCAGACGGTTTCTTTTCCCGAGCACAAATAGTAGGTCGAGAAAACTTGTGAGCGTTCAGTCATGTGATCCGTGACATTTGAATCAATAATCTATGGACTAGAAGAGGAATAAATTGTGAAAGTCATAGGAAGAGTACTTTTTTCAGACGTGGGAGCTCAACAGACATGTAGTGACTTGATGGGCTCTAAGAAGCTTGATTAATTACTCCATATGGTTTTTCAGGGATTCAAAGGATTCTGCTCTGGGTAGGATTTGGTTGAGTCATGGAGGCTCGATAATCGTCGTCAGGCCCTTGCTAGTAGAGGATTTGGCCGAAGGTTTGTAAGTAGGCTTACCGTGGAGATTCCATTACATGTCCCGAGTGTGGTTGAGTTTGTGACAGTAAACACAATTAGAGTGACTGGTTAGAGGAAGCATGGGCGAGGGCTGAGCACGATTCGAGATGACTTCAAATGAACCAAAAGAAGTGCGGTTGTGATTCCGAGACATTGATGGATTTGGTTGACAGATAGTTGCAGGAAGGCTGTGCAGGAAGGCTGCAGGAAAGCCTGCTGGGCTGCTACAGGCGGAAGACAGTTGGCTGGGAAAGATGCAAGAAAGCTCGCTAGACTGTTGCAGAAAGCTGCACCACCAGACAAGTGCAACAAAGGAGCAAGAAGGTTGCAGAAAACAGTAAAAAGCAGTTCTTATTACAGGAAAGGCGCAAGAAGGTGCAGGAAAGGAGCTTTCACGGGAGACAAAATTCACGACATGTTTTCGAGAATTTTTAGTCGTTCAACTCGGAGATAAAGCTGCTTCTTTTCCTCGCAAATAAGGATCCCTCTACAAACCTTAGTTGGTGCCCTGACTGCAATGTTGTAAAACCTTGTCCGTCAATTTTTTTTATATTGAAAATAATTTTTTTAAAATTTAATATATTATAAGAGGTATATAGTTTGAGTTTTGAAAGTAGTATGTTTTAATTTTCAAAAAATGAGATCAAATAGATCTCATTAGTTTAATAGTTTGCCTAATCGTGTCTGATACCACGAATACCACACCTTCCCGAAAGATAAGTGTATATCTCGGCGGTGGAACCAATCTTACAAATTAAGAGATTTGTGACATTTGTTTGGCCTGCGAACTTTTTATGTGTGATCGATAAGTTCCCCTACCTAATATAATGATTAGATAGAATTTATTTTACCTGGGTTTCAAGTTTCTTATAAAGGCAAACTCTAATAGTTAATTACATCTCAAATGACTGGGGTCACTTGAGAAAACTCTCGATAATGATCAAAGGTACTATTCTTCAAGAATTCAAGGTTTAGGTTTTCACGGTAGGACGTGGAAAAGAAAGTGAGAGTGACTCAAGTAGGAACAATCATTTTCAGGAGTCCAAAGAAATGACAGGTAGGGGACGTCATAGACCCTATGGAGAACTCTCAGTGACTTTCCAAACTATCATTCTGTGTGGCTGCATTTTGAAGATGATGTTATTTAATGTTTAATTCTGTCAATTTTATTATTTAGGACTTACACTCGCATAAAACATGATTATGCAAAAAATCTGCAGTGATATGGGGGTTTACGTCGTATCGGACGACAACCTCGGAACCTAAAACGAGTTAGGACTTAGCTACACAACATAGTTGCACAGGAGCCTAAAGAGAGTGTGAGGATTTACGTCTCGCTGAGCGAGCTACCTCAAAGTTCTATGGGTTGCTATTTAGACTAGGAAGGTTTAGCTGGTTTAGCCTTGTTTTGCTATCTCGAAGATGTCCTTCTGCAGGTTCTCTTCACGCTGCCCCACGACGTATGCTCCAAGCTCCTCGTTGAAGTAGCAACCATAAAGTCTAAGGTTCAAAAAGTTTTACTAATTATGTTTCAAAGTTTTGATTTTATTGTCATTCAAGCATTGTGAAGGGGATTAAAGTTTATTAGAGCGACACCGGTTAGGATCCCACGGTTCTGTCGTTCTGGTACCACTATTTTCTTTTGAGTTCACTTAGTCTAAACGAGTTGTTAAGCTCATTTAAACTGAGATTTCTTTAACAACCGTGGATTACCTCATCTGAGGGACTCCCGTAAATTCAAAAGTACATGTAATATTTTTGTTTTATTTTAAAAATGTTGTTTAATTTTATTGTTTTGTTTTGAAAATGTAATTGCAACCAGACATGCATGATATATATTAAAGAAGTAAATTACACTGATAAAAATGACAATAAATAAACTGTACATGGTATCTTTCATCTTCTCGCTATTCCCGCTGCGCGGGTAGCTCATAAGACATAATATAGTTTTTAGAAAATTTAAATAAATTGTAGAAAAAGAAAGAAAACAGGAATTCTAGCGTAAAAAATAGCAAAATGAGTCGTAATAGCAGCTAGGAACTCCAAACAACGATCCTAAAGCTTCCTCAAACTCCAGACAACAGTTAAGAACTCCAAACAGTGATCCTAAGGCTTCCTACAACTCCGGACAACAGTTAGGAACTCCGAACAGGGATCCTAAGGCGATCCTAAGGCTTCTTACAACTCTGGACAGCAACTAGAAACCCCGAACAACGATACTAAGGCTTCCTACAACTCCGGACAATAGATAGGAACTCCGAACAACAATCCTAAGGCTTCCTACAACTCCGGAAACCAGCTAGGAACTCCAAACGACGATCCTAAGGCTTCCTACAACTCCGGACAGCAGCTAGGAACTCCAAACAAGATCCTAAGGCTTCCTAATGATTCTAAGGCTTCCTATAACTTCGGAAAGCAGCTAGGAACTCCAAACAGCGTTTAAAAAGACCCGAACAGCATCTCATCAAACCCAAAAAAAACATTTTTAAGTCCGTTCATTTCAGCAAGCGTGCAACTCAAAATAATAATTTTAAAACCTCAACTTCAACAAGATATGCAAGCTTGCAATGATAATTTTAAAACTTCCAATTAGTAAATTATGCAAGCTCAAAATGCCAGTTTTAAAGCTTTAACCTCGGTAAGATATGTAAGCTCAAAATAAGAGTTTTAAAACTTCAACCTTGGTAAGATGTGTAACCTCAAAATGACAGTTTTAAAACTTCAACTTTGGTAAGATGTGCAAGCTCAAAATGATAATTTTAAAGCTTTAACCTAGTTAAGATATGTAAGCTCAAAATAACAGTTTTAAAACTTCAACCTTAGCAACATATGCAAGCTCACAATGATAATTTTAAAGCTTCCGATTCAGTAAAATATGCAAGCTCAAAACGACAGTTTTACAACTTCTTTAAGGTTTCATCTGATAAGAATTTGTTCTGTTAAAAAAAATGGTATTTCATGATTTTGATATCCTTACCAGGCATGCAATGAAAGCCTATCCTTTTTCTTTATAGCCTCAAACATAGCGCAACACACTATCTATTGTGGAAATATTGGCAAACTGATTTGCTACAAACATAGCATAACACTACCAAAATAAAGCCTAAATTTGTTGCTGCTTGCTAAAGTTTGATCATTGATATACCATTAGAAGGATTAAAAATAGAACTGTTACAAATCCCTATCTTGAACACAAGTTTTAATGCCAAAGAACTATAACAATAACGATCATTCCCTCAAATAAATGCTAGAAAAGTTTATATTTAAAATTGCTAAGAATGGCAGTAAAGATTACCGAATACACCTTAGAAAGATGAGGGAACAGTGCAGCCCTGGAAGAGAGGGACAGTTGCGGTAACGAGACAATCTCAATTGTTTAAATGTTGTGAGGAGGAGGGAATTCGACTAGGAATTTGCTTGTGAAGAGGAGCGTCGACTGAAGCTTTCGGTGCAGAGGGGAGGCGAAGCCGAGAGAGAGGAGTCGAGGGCTTCTTCGATCGAGCAAAGGACCGGGGAGCAGGCTTCGACACAAGGAGGAGCCTGTCGAGCGAGGGAGGCGAGCAGGAGTTTCAATTGGGGGAGGGAGTCAAGCGAGGGTTTTTGGAGAGGGAGTCGAGCGAGGCTTTTTTGTGTGAGCGAGAGGGAGGCGGGATTGGCGAGGCAGGAGAATGCGGGAGAGGTGGGGCGAGTGGGTGCTGCGATCGGGGGAGGAAGAGGCGCGCAGGAGCTTCGATCGAGAGAGGGAGACAAGCGGCTTGGTTTGTTCGGCGTGAGGAGGTGGCAGGATTGAGAGGGTTCTCGGTTCGCAGAGAGTAGCTGGGGAGTCTTCAAGTAGGAAGTAGAGGCGAGGGAAGACTTTCGGTGCAGATGGGAGGAGACGAAGCCAAGGAGGTGTTCGTTCTGTGCTGAGGATGATCAGATGAAGAAGAAGGGGGGCTTTTGTGCCGAGGAGAAGAGGCGAGCGGGGGGAGCCGAATGCCAGGAAGGTGAAGCCTGTTGAATTGTATTGCCGTTATCTTCAAAGTGAACGTTATGCGAAATTATGTGGGCAATTAAATAAATCCATTCATGCAGTCTACTCAATTTGAAAATCTTAAGTCTCAATTAACATTGAGATTAAATGGCCCATTTGAAATTTGAAACTACTTAGCTCGTGTTCAACCCATGTCCAGTCCGAGTTGAACTGGGCTGAGCTTGAACCCGCACCCCCTTAATTGAAAAATGTGCATTGATTTTCGTGTCATTTGCGCGCGTGCAGAACCGTAGCAATATGAGTGACATTCTTAACTAAAATTGGTTTTCTGGACGCGCCGGTGCAGTTCGTTTTGTCATCCGAGGTCATCTGGACACGTTTGCCCACGGGACAAGTTTGCCGACGGTCGGGCCAAAAATTCATGAAATGTAATTTCGAATTTTAGGTTCGTAACGGATCATTTTGAAAATCGATTTCAGTTTAATTGTCGGTGCAATGTGTGGATTGTGATGTTCGTGTTGCCGAGTCATGGAGGGTTCACCTATGACCGTCTGATCATATAGCAACTCATTTTCGGGCCCTCTACATGTTATTTCTTAGCCCTTGCAACTAAGAGTTGAGTGCTTGGGACTACTCATACGAGGTCTTCACAAAAATGAGTCAAGAAGTGGTTCGAAGTTTTATGAGAGGTGAACTCCATTACTAGTCAGCTAGAATGGTCAATAGGAAACTCCTAAAGCTAGATCCTAGGTTGTAGGAGAAAAAAAACTAATAACTTTACTGAAAATGAGGTCAACAAACCTGTGATCGACGACAAGCTCGCAGCTTCAGCTAGCGATATTGCGATCCGTAAAACATTTGTAGGGGACAGATCCATGTGGAAGAATCCTAAGCATCCATGGCCACAAGTGAAAAGTTCTGATAGAGAATTGCTGAAGGTGGGTGGAACTGGCAGCGGAAAAAAA
This sequence comes from Phalaenopsis equestris, assembly GCF_001263595.1. NCBI lineage: Eukaryota > Viridiplantae > Streptophyta > Magnoliopsida > Asparagales > Orchidaceae > Phalaenopsis > Phalaenopsis equestris. The sequence continues at coordinate 173,391 of NW_018165377.1, forward strand.
TTGTTGGAAGAGCCGGTGGCTAGGGTAGAACCGGGCTCTAATACCAAGTCAAAGTTGTGACTTTGAGCAACATGATTTTATTAATAAAATAAAGGATATTTAAACCCAATTACAATAGGCCCAACAAAGAAAAGAAATAAAAAGAATAAAATAAATAAGAAATGAATAAAATAGAATAAAGTAAAAATAAAAAGAAAAAAATAAGAAATAATGTGCTAATAGGCAAGAAATAATAAGTAATAACGGCTATAAATTTAATTCCCGTTATAAATTTAATACATATATATGTAAAAGTTAAAGTTTAAGTGTAAATACATTGGAATTAAGTGGTATGTATGTAAACTTCCTTTCAAAAACTGAAGTCAGGATAATACTCTTTTCAGTGAATCAAGTTTAATATAAGAATATTGATGAACATCTGAAGTTTTTTCTTAATGGACTATCTGCTTTTTGGAACTACTTTCTAATCTTTTTTCAGTCTTGCCACTGCTGACATATAGATTTTTATTTTTTTTTAGCAAAGGCCTAGTAGTGATGGAATTCCCAAATACCTGAACAGCTGGCATGTAGCATCAGAAACTGCAAGGTAATTGATTTAATCACTGCTTTAAAGTTCTTAGTTCTAAGGGTGCATTGACATACATAGCTCACAATTCTAATGTATTTACATATCTCGCACCTAAACTTTCATATTTACACATAACACTCAAATCTTTAATATTTAATATCACATCAATTTAATATCACATCAAAAACAGCATGTATAGGTTTAAAGCACCGAAATGCTGGAAGTTTGGGTGTAAGATATGTAAATACGTAATAATCATGTGCTTGGTATGTAAATTTCACTTTTCTAAGTGCACTCACAACATCAAATTGCTGGAATGGCATATTTGTCAAGTATTACTGAGTATTACTCAGTTAACAGCTCATGAGAGACCAAGTAGATGTGTATTTTGATCTGCCATGGTTACTTTCATGTAGCATATCATTTTTTAAATTTGACGAAAAAATGGCCTCCCATCAACTCTTTTTGGGGTGCTTGAAGTTCCTTTTTATTAATGAATTCCTTTTTATCAACATTCAGTTAATTTTGATTACACTATTTCATAATACACAACCTTGTATAGAATTTTAACATAACCAAATGTACGAGGAGAAACTGTGATATTTTACTTCCTTAAGTAGTCAAAAGCACTCTGAAGGAACAAACACTAGCTTTTTTGGGTTGTTTTGTGCTATTAGATAATTAGGTGTAGCTATTTTGTGATTTCCTTTATGAAACAGTTAGTTCTTCGATATAATTTAACATAAACATATCAATAGCACTATGTGGTGTAGGTTTTAATGTCTAGTGTTTACTATTTCAATTGTAGAATGAGATTCATAAATTAAAATACACAAAATTACAGTGTTTTTCAGCTTTTAATTTAATTATAGGTCAATCTATTTTGGTATAAAATAATAAAGCACACTTCTTTCATTCTAAATGATGATGTAAATGTTGTCAAGAGTTGAAATTTTCCAAGAAATTTAAGAATCAACATAAAATTATGTAGTGATTAAGATCTCTCACACAAAAAGGAAATATGAGGTGCATAAAATTTGCTAAAATTTCAATCACGCAGACACTCTAATCTTTAAGTAATTCAGAAGAATTAACAAGGATATAAATCACTAATTGGATGATTCAAACCTCGCATCGGTTCAAGGAAAATTATATTCTTGGAAATTATTAAGACTTGCAAACACTCCAAGAATCTAACGATTCTTAGTTTGAGCGGAAATATAATTCTATCCAATTTTTTTAGTATTATTTTTATACCGCCTTAGGTGTCCTATTTATATCCAAAAGAAAAAAAAAACAAAATAAGTATTTTCCTAGAATCTTCTAAGATCTAGCCTAATATTACAAGTTTCAATTCAGCACACTTGAGTTCTAGTAAGGACAGTAAATTTTCAATACAAAACTAAGAAATAATTTGACTAAAACAACATCAGTGAACATAGTTTGTGTTTTTAATCAGTGTGGGCTTTGCATCATTTTGCCCAACTTGAACAATATTTGATTATGATGAATTAAATATTTATTGTTGTTTTTAAATATGAGCAACACTGTTATGTTTTCTGAAAGAAAATTCATGAATCAACAAAATTAAGTTTCAACTCGAGATCATAAAAATTTTGATATCTACCATCAATAACGAACACAATCCCTACATTTTTATGCTGCTGGTGCAAGATGTGTAGATCCATGAGAGATGATTTTTTTAATTCTAACAGGTTCTAGAAATAAAGTAAAATCAGAGACATTAATATTTGAAATAATATCAGTGCTTATAATTTTTATTTTATAAATTTTCATCACAATGCACTGTATTGTTTTATATGCTTCACCCATCTTACGTTTAGTTTCTTTAAAATCTCAGCACGAAGTCTTTCAGGCTGTAGATACTCTATTATCTTATCTTTTAGTGCCACGACCTGACTCTGGAGCTTAGACTTATCAAGAAGGAAACTGACGGTCTGACGAATGAATATTATCTTATTATTTCATTTCACAATAAAATGAAATCCAAAACATAAAAGAGTCATTTTATTTCATAAAACTTATATTTACAACACTTTATTCATATTTAAACTTTTACATCTAAGTGAAAATAAACCTTAACTATAATACCTATTAGCATGTGCTCTTCAGCTTTTGCACACACTTTCTAGGATCAATAGTTAGCAAATGAAGGTTTATAATACCTATTAGCATGTGCCTAAAGTTGGTTTTCCTTAACTATAATAATACCTATTAGCATTTTCATAACTATAATACCTATTAGCATGTGCCTAAAGTTGGTTTTCCTATAAAATAGTTAGCAAATGAAGGTTTGAGTTAAACTACTTAGTGAATAAATATTTCTAAATTATAATAATTCTTATTTTTAAATTTTTTTGTAAAAATACTACAAATAGTAAAAAAACTTTGAGTAGTGAAAATAAACCAGTGAAGAAAACAACTTCTTTTACTTTAATTTATTTTTATCACACTTTTTTATTATTGGAAGTAATCGTCTAAACGTTTATTTTAAATATATATATATATATATAATAAAGGTAGACAATCGTTTTTATTTTTATTTTTATGCATGAGTATATTACATTCCCCTACCATTACCATCCATGAGTGATATATGCATGCATATATCATATTTTATTTTTTTATTTGTATTTAACATTAAAAAAAAACACATGAACTTTTGCATTAAAAAATTGTGAAATTATAAACTGTGTAAATAAATTGAACTATTATAAAAAAAATATATATATTTGCCTACCTATATAGTCTATAGTTTGAAGTTTGTTATCCTTTTTCTCAGGTGCAACTAGTCATTAGGTGCACCCATAATAACAAGTTAGATTTTATTAATTCTTTTTCATTTCAAATCTTTATTTTATAATAGTATCTAACTTTACTATTGTTATACATTCTTTGTAATTTTTATATTTAATTAGCTATTTATTGAATTATATAAACTTTTATACATATATATGTATGAGAATATCTAAATTAATTTTATTTCTCTACAATTTTTTTTATTCAGTTCTATTTAATTAATCAACTTTCAAAATTTTCAATTATGTCATGTTTAAGATTTAGCTTAACACTAATTAATTATAAATTTAGGAATTAAGTATTAAAGTTCAACTTTATACCTGAGGTTTATTCCCACAACAAAGCCGCTTTTTTCCTTCTTTAGCCTTCTTGCTAATTACCTTAAATAATTATTAACAAAATTTAAAAAAATTTAATATAGGTTTTTTTTTCCTGAAATTCACTTTAAATTAATTAGGAAAAGAAAATTAGAAATCTTTTCAGATTTCTCACCTGGACTTCTTCCTGTGTTCGAAGTATCGCAGTCACTGATTTAAGGGTCTAATTTGGGTAGCTGCAACTTAACAATAAGCTGCTACGGATAAATGATTGTTTTTTCGTTTTTTGCAGTTTGAAAACAGCCGTGTTGCCGTTGTTTCTGGGCGAATGACCATTCTACCATTGTATAGTAATGTTGTTTGTAACAGAATTGTTCATACAAATACATTTTATACTTTAAAAACAAAAATATTGTGCAAAACATTACAAAATAAAAATAAACCCCTCACTTAACAGTGCGTAGCATGATTACTAAAATTAAGAAATAAACTATTAAAACAATAATTAATAATATGATAATCTTATTTTTAAAATATAGACGACGTATGTCACGAGCTAAGCCTTCCTTTAAGGATATTCTCCATGCCCGATCACTCTCGACAGTGGAATCTTCCAGTCTATCTGTCCATTAAAAATAATCACAGTTTTTTGTGATTCTCCGTGGGCACTTTTAAAACTGTCTTCCGTAGCTATGTTGCTGACATGAATTTAGCAGGGAACCTTGAAGTCAACAGTAACAGTGCAATTCTCGGGGTTACTGGAATATCTCGAGCTCATCTTTTTTAAATGTTTTAAAAAATAGAAATAATTAATTATATTTTTATGCAACTGTGAAGTATCAGAGAACTCAGTATATAAACCAACGAATATATTACTACAAGAAAACAATAGACCTTATAATAAAATGGTACTTTGTTGCCTTTAACACGTAATACAAATTTTGTGTGTGTAACATATGCATATCGCCAAAAAAAGACTATTCAGAAGAACTTCAAAAACTGCAGCACCGAAAAAAAATAGTAGAACTTGGTTGTCTTCATTAAGATTTCACATGTGATACTAACTAATAACGACGAATTGATCATCCAGAAGAACTCATAAGGTTAAACATCACATTATAGACCTTCAAAACCCAACAAAAGAAACACAAAAGAAAAAAATACACTTACAAATAATGTAAAAAACCAAAACAATCAATATCAAATACACAAAGGAACAGAAATAAACATGAAATGTATAAAATATTGATACAATAAATATTGAATCTTTTCGATAGCTATTACAATTAATAATATGACTAAAACTTGAATCACTCTCCAACTATCGCATCCATAATTTGTTCCCTAAACTATGTCATATCGCATGCACCTTCCTCGTCTTCAATATAGGTCTTGAGAACATCATTTTCTGTCTGTGACCAAAATTGTCCAAGATGGTACTCATATTCCTCGGAAGAGACTTGTTCATGATTCTTTTCCACCATATGGATCTATGTTTTTGCAGGAAGGATGCTGTCAAATATTATTGTGGAGAGCTATCGTGGTAATCACAATCTGCACTTATTTGGGAAACGAGTAAGATGACATATTGCGAAGTATAACATATTTCTTCTTCCAAACACCAAAAGTCTTCTCAATTGCACCGCGTAAAGATAATTGTTTTTGTTAAATATTTATTTCTTACCCCGCGCAGCATTGCCAACTCTCTCAAAATCAGATATGTCATATCTCGTATCAGGATAGGGCTTGAAATACTCTTGCTACATTGAATACCCAAGATCGACCAAATAGTATTTACTTGATGTAAATTGAATGATTAGTTTTGAAGGGAAAAATAATTAGGAGAGTAGCTCAGGCTCAAGCGCATCTGTGGGTGGATGTTGGAAGTTGTATTTGTTATTCCGTGTTGTAGATTTGAAAATTGATTGTCATGTGCACTACCCTCACTACCCTCCAAACCAGTAATGACAAAAGTTAAACACATGTTGAAGTAGTGTATCACCATGACATTCTGGGTTAAGGACCCACAACGACCTATGAATGCAATCTTCTCATTATTTGGAATGCGTGTTTTAACATGTGTTTCATCAATTGCTCAAATACAATTTTAGAAAAATAACGAAGGGTTACATAATTATGATATTTCAATGAAAATTAAATGTAATAAATATGAGAAATTACCTTAAAGTATAGCATATACCACGCATTGTGTGAAATCTCTGTGAGTGTCTGTTCGAATGTAGGATTTCTTGATTTTATGACTTATGAAAAAATTGACAAGTGCATTCAACCTTACTGAGAACTATCTACAAATAGATTCGGAGGAGTATTGGAAGCGCTCCATAGCTCCTCGCACTGATTCATTTTGTGATAATATGTAGAGGGTTATTGTCAACTGCTCTCACAAAGTTGTTCTGGACGAGTCATGAAGTCCATTATTTCTGTGTAGTTCCTCCAACAGATCGGTGAATACTGCCTATGTCATACATAACATATTGTTAAATCTTGTTCGGTGGCATGCAAACAACTCCTCATCCCATTTGTCGCCAACATATGAGGATGTCATGCAAGTGAAACGCTCTATGTATGAGTTATAATATTTGTACATCAAGCATATAACAACTGCAACTTTCCTTCTGCACATTTCTCCACTTGTATCCATATATTTCTGTATCGAAGTGACTAACACATAAAAATCAATGAATTATGTACAATCATATAATGTTACGAACAATATCAACATAAGCAAATAATATTACAAAACTAAATAGAAAATATAATAAGGAATGAAAAACTCTCAAGTAAAGTGACATGTCCAAAACAACATAAATTATCAAAGCATCATGAAAAACTATAAACAAATAGAAATGTCTCACAAGAATCTAATTAAAAAAAATGTCCCTCAAATGTCACAACTCCCATGAAAATAAAGCAGGTAAGTCACCATACGGTCAACGAGCATCGTATGAAAAGCTCTACGGCTTGAATCTTCAAACAACTTCATAGAGAACAATTATAGCGGCATGTCGAAAATTTCTGGAGTTGCATCCAAAATTCGCATAACTTACTGGACAGAAGTTGCTTGTGATGTGCCGTGATCATTGACCCATGAAACCATCAATTGTGAGATCTTGATTCAAAGGAAAGCAGCTCCCGCTTTCTTCTTTTTTTCAACCCTGGGACGCTTTGACTGGCTTGTGGGCTTAAATTCATAGATGTTTGGGCTGGGTGCTTCAATGAAATCGTCTGTTTGGTCAACTTCAATGGACTCAAGTTCATGGAGGTCCGAGTTGCACGGGCCCCCTTCGTGAGAGGAAGCCTAGCTTTACCTCGCACACAGTTGTACATAACCTTCTAATCCTTTCTCCTCATTTTCTTTTTTCTTTTTCTTTTTCCTCTTCCTCTTCCTTCGGACTCATTGAATTCCACTGCTTGCCTCTGCTTTGTATGATCCCTCTCAATTTCTCTCCCATGTCTCTCGCTCTCTTTCTCTCGTGTGAAATGAAGGGACGAGAGAATAATATCTCGTATAAGCCTTCCCATGAGTGGCGGGAGTTTAAGTGAGCGACACCTGCCTTTTAGGTATTGTAAATAGGTATTTCCATCAATTTTTTGTCATTATGTTGTTTAAAAAATTAAATGGGTATTGTTACACTTGCTTTGAATTTCATTATTTCATCCCTTTTATTCATATTAGCAACGGTCTTACAGCTGTCATAGTTTAACTATGCGAATCTTTTTATACAAATCAACTAATCATACAATTAATGCAAATAATATGAAAATACCAAATTGGTAACATGCATCCAAATGAATACCAATAATGATGCATACTCAATTCCTAGATGATGAGATAATGAAGGAACATAAGAATAGTAAAAGCACCAAAAAGACGGCTATATGGAGTATATGAACAAATAACCCATTTAAATAAAGCCATCCAAATAACTTAAATATTAAGAGTTGTGACCAATACGCTTGTACAGTTACCCTTATTGAAGAAAAGTTGAAATTTCATGTTTTCTTTGGAGCAGTCATCACGAATAAATTTGATTTTATGGGTTTGGAAAAAAAAATGAGTATAAAAAACGAATTAATTTTTTATTTATAGAAATAATTTTCATTAAAAACTTCATCATGAGTTAAATTCATTTGTTTAATTGGTCATCAACTACATATGTTTGGACATTCTCATTCTCAATGTTATCAGTTGCATCCAAATTTAAAACCTTCAAGTAAAAACGCTTCTGGATCTGCCCCACCTCATACATGTCCCTCCTCCGCTCCTGAGTGCATTCCACAAACTATTGAAACACCGGTTGACACGATGCCACCTCCACCTCCCACTATCGGAGACAATAATCTCTCTGTTCTTCCGACTGATATATTGGCAGATGGTTTACTTGGGTCCGATAATCAAGATAGTATTGAAGCTCCACATCCCCAGGATGCTTCAGGAGCTGAAGAGACATGCTTATCATCTCTCCAGAATCAGAATGTTGTTACTGCTAGTCAGGAGCTGGGGGCTCATTCTCTCCTACATGCCCAACAATCCGTTGACCACACCGATCAGATGAGCCAGTCATCGGATGAGGAATGATCGGATGAGGAATATGAGGAATGACAGGTTTACACACTTAGAAAGAAAAAGAAGAATGGAGGTACACCCCAGCTTGGGAACTTAATGGATGATACTCTAGTAACTTCGGGTAATGGAACGACACTCAGCAATTTACTAGCTCTCTCCGGTCCTAGAACCAGAGGCAGAGACAAGACCAAGTTGGCTCGTGCCTAGCAGTTTTTTTCCTGCAAGCTTTGTTTTTTTCTTGTGTTTTATCTTTGTTTCATCCTTTTAGGATGCTAATATCTGATGTATCGTATGGGTATGGCACCTTTTTTGGGTCCCCTCATACAATTTATGTATCTTTTCAATTTCAATAAAATTAGCCCTTGTGCTTTAAATATATATATATATATATAAATAGAAAGAAAGATACAGATACAATATGTGGGAGGGCCCATCCCACACAAAAATCACAAATGGTTCCAAAATTAGAAAAAATAGAAAAATACATTCGATACTAAAAGAAAAAGCCTAACAGTGTCGAAATACATAGTATCAGGTGGCTAGAGAGCGACCCAATTTGGTCTTGCCTCTGCCTCTAGTTCTAGTTCTGGGGAAGGAGTCAGCTAATAAATTGGTTAGATGAGTGTCATTGTCAGTAGTTACCAATGTATCATCCAATAGATTCATTACCGAGCTGGAGTCGGCCTCCATTCATCTTCTTCCTCCTGGAATAGACCTGTCATTCCTCTTCCGAAGATTGACTCACTTGATCTTGGTCTAAAGTGTGCTAGGGATATTACCAACCGTATTACCCACAATAAGTTGTAGTATATGTGAAGTATGAGTCGCCTCTACACCGAATACTTCTTGAAGAAGTGGAGCTATGAGACTCTTTTGATTATCAATCTGAACACTATAATTTGTAGGTAATAGTCCATTAGTATTATTTTTTATGGGGTTTGAAGGTATCAACATCACTTCACTCGCAATAACAATAACAACAATGTCATGGGGGGGTTCCTCAGGGGCAATAGACACCTCATGTCTGGTAGTATCCTCCCCAGATGGAACTAAAATATTCAGAGCAGTGGAGTTCAACCGAACCTTATTCACTTGAACCTTAGATTTCAAATTTGGATGAAACTTGTGGCATTTATCAAGGACATGACCAAACATCTTACAGTGGGTACAATATGAGGGTCTGTGCTCTATGACGATTTGTTGCCAATAACCATTATGGGTTTTGCCTAGCCAGACTTCAGTAACATCAGGTAAAGTAATATCCCTTTCCACAAGTGTTCTGGCCACCGAGGGTCTGATTAGGTTGAAAGTAGACAAATTTTGTTTCAACGGATCCCCGAGGATGACCCCAATAGAGTAGAGATCCTGATAGTAAAAAAAATGTAACTTGATGCCAAGTAAACTAAACCATACCGGTACAGTGGGAGTTTCATGATTTGGGTCGAAATCAGGAGACCACTTGAGCAGCTTCATAGGTTTACCAGCAATGTTAATATACTTTTTGGAGAAAATTCGAGTGTAGTCTTCAGACACGATTAACTGAATCAAAACATGTCTCCCATCTATGAGCTTCACTTTCCACTTTCCTGCTAATTTGGGGTCATCAAAACTTTTCCTGATAACCTTCATAGGTGGGTGTCCCCACTGAAATTTCCCAATGAGAGCAAACTTGAATTTGTCAGTCAGGGTTGAAATTTCTTACTCTGAGAAAAAGAGTGTTGACTTCTCACTTTTCTGCTTGCATTCTTAGTAAAGGGGCAACCTCTTGTACCATCACGATTCTCCTTATAACTTGAGGGGAACACAATCACCGTCTCCCCCTGAGGATTACCCACAACGTGCACAACGTGGTACCCACAACGTGGGCAAATGAGGTTTTGCCCGGTTCACCCGAAGAAGGAAGCTCCATCAAGAAGCCAATCGGGCAGAGGGCCGAAGTGGTCGGGGTGCTGCGCTGAAGACAGTAAACCGCAGATAGGTGATGCAAACTGTAGGGCACAGACGTCGTTTGCGGACGATTCCCGTGACAAGGCGTCGTTCACGGACGATTCCCGTGCGAAGCTTCTTGTTCCTCTTCGGCGTCGTTCACGGACTCAGTTAAGCCTTACTCATCTCCCCCAGTCGAGCCCTAACCGAGCGTCGAAGAAGAAGAGACAGGAGGATTGAATCGAGTGAGCCGTAGAAAGTATTTGCAAGCGTTCACACAGATCCTTCCGAGCGTCTAAGAAGAAGGCGTCGTTCGCGGACTACTGATCCGCTCTGGCTCCTCCCATACATACAAATATATATATATGTATATATATGTATATGTATATATGTATAT
>NW_018165377.1:184084-190796 GCF_001263595.1 Phalaenopsis equestris
TATATGTATATGTATGTATATGTATATATGTATATGTATGTATATGTATACATATATATATATACGCCGTGTACTCAAATCAGTTAGTCGGGTATCTGCTTGTCAATTGTAAGTCCCCTCTAGTCTGGGATTCGATCCCTCCAAGTGTAGGATGTGGTACTCGAATTCTTAGGTGAATGAGGGATGACCGGGGTTGTAGTTTTGATTTGAAATTTAAGTTCATACTCAACAATAGCTTTGATTTTCAGCAGAAGTTTCATATTCATAATCAAGGTTATATTCAACTTCTATCCATGGTTTATAAAAAACGCCTCGTAAGACAACGGCTTTTCAAGCCCTATCCCGATCTTACTGGATGGACTCCTCGTAGGTGCGTGAAGTGAGTGCTGCGCCAAAGCAACCCTAGCTTAGAGTACGCTCACCTTTTTTGGCGGAAGGGAATCCCACGACATTGAAAATTACGATCTTAGTTTTAATTTTAAATTAAAATTTTATTCGAGGTTTCAGTTTCAAATTAAATAATAAACCTGCTTCTTTGCAATATGGTTAATAGGTCTAGTTTGTGGCTCTTGAACTCAACTGTATGCTGTATTTTGTTCCATGCCTGACTGAACTCAAACATTTATAATTTTGGGACTTCTACCCTTTTGATCACTTATATGCAAAAATTATTACATCAATTGACGCTGATGAGTATCAATCAGCCACATTTATATTTTGGGGCATTTATATGACACTAAATAGGACGCAATGGAGAAAAAAGATTCATGTAGCCGACCCCACTTAGTGGGATAAAGGTTTTATTGTTGTTTTTGTGCATATCTCACACCTAAACTTTCATATTTTCACACATAGTACTCAAATCTTTAATATCACATCAAAAATAGCACTATTATTACTTTTTAAGAAGTGGAACCCATCTTTTCGTGCATAGGCTTAAAGAACCGAAGTCATATGTATGTACATATGAAAGTTTAGGTGCTAGATATGTAAGTGCATAAGAATTGTGTGCTACATATGTTAATTTCCCTTATATTTTTGTCAGATATGATTGTGCAATAAGCACCCAAGTTGAATGATTGGCCTTTCCATTTATAGATAAATATTCCAAAATCAACTACGCCTCTTTACTCATCCATTAGACGACAAAGTATGGAGGGTCAGCCTCTCATGGGTACAAGGCAGCTGGTTTTTCATACTTGAATAAAGAGATCTTGTTTAGGATTTTATTCTTTTGTTCATATAAAAAGATCTTTTATGTTGTTTTGATAGTTACTTTGGTTGAGACTTTTAATTAGAATATCTTTTTTGTTTGAAATTTTGTTCTCCATTCCTACCACCAAGATCACAAAGCATGGTGATATTATAATAATTAGATTTATACTTCTTATTTAAGCATATTAATAATCTGCTGATAAGCAGCTGGTAAGCTGTTGATCAACAGCTGGTCCGGATAAACTGACTGATTATTTGGTTTGTGCGTTTGAAAAACAACTAATTTGCAGTTATTTCTGAATAAATGATTATCCTACCCCTATGCAGTAGTGTTGTTTGCAACTAAATTGTCATAGCGATACATCTGATAGTTGAGAAGCAAAAAAACCACTTTAGAACACTAAGAAAAAAAAATGCACACCTCATATAATAGTTAGTATCAAGTGTTCCTAAATTTTAACCTATTGTAGTCCCTTCCTGTCATTTCATGGAACTTTTTTGTAATATTCTGTCACTCTTCTTTGTTAAAGTAGGTGGTTGGTCTGTTTCCAAGCTCAATTTCTTTAATATAGAGGTTGCAAAATATGATTGTGACTTCTCTATCCCACATTGTTGCTGAAGTCACTTCTTTTGGTTTTAACCATTACGTTACTAATAAAAGAAATGGATCATGAAAGAAACTGATATAACCAGTAAAACAAAAAACAAGATAAAAAAAGAAAGCTACAAGAAAAACAAATCTATAAGCTCAAAAAACCCTAAAAACCAAAACAAGAAAACATAAGAACGAAAATCTGTTCAAAAATTCAATCCAAAATATGCTGATGATGATGATGTTGATATAGAAAGAATGAAAATCTCAACGCCTTCATGGTTTTTTCCACCATACATACTTGATTTTAGCCACAAACCACTCCTAAGATAGCCAACAACCAGGCAGAAATCACGCCCATCACAGCCGCAACCCACCCCCATTACAGCTCCATCACAAACCCCACACAGCCACGACCCAGTCCTAAGACAACCACCAACCAGGCAGAAACCACCCCCTATCACAGCCACAACCCACCTCCATCACAGCTTCATCAAAACTCCCACATAGCCACAACTTAATCCTAAGACAACCACCAACCAGGCAGAAACCATCCCCATCATAACCACAACCCACCCCCCATCACAGTTGCATTACAACCCAAAGTAAAAAAAAAAAATGCATATCCAGAAGAGCCCTTTCAACACGAGTAATCCCTCACTTCCTTATCCCAATGAAAGGAATTTGATCGAGCTACCAGTGCATTGTCTTTATTATCTGATTATGATGGGCAGAAATTATCATGATTGTTATATTTATGGGCTAACATTAGATAAGGCAGCATCAAGATGGCAAGTCAGCTTGCATCACCAACACCCAACCAAAGGCAACAGTAGAGAGACACAAAAGAATTGTTGGAGCGCATCTAGTCCAAAATGCGGCTGTGAATTACTAGTCTTTGGTAGCACATTCAAGATACACATATCATGCTTTTACTGCATTTGCCAATAAATATATAAATTCAACCTTTGAATTATCACTTCCATTAAGCAACAAAATTAAAGTCTGGAGAATATTCAAAACCAATTGTTCTCCTAGTTTCTTCATCAAACATTCTATTTATCAAAGAAACAATATGAAGAAAGCACTCCAAGCATGAAACAACCACCAACTGCCAGCACACACATTTAAGTTCAACACCCAAGCCTAACATCCAAACCCAACTAAAGGCAACAGTCGAGAGAGAAAACACTAAAAAGGAGAAAGCAATAAAATAACATAAAAAAACCATTCCTTTGAACTTCACCACAAGAAAGAGCATGATATTACTCACAGAGCACTGCAAACTTCTCAGAGCAAATGAGAGAGTCAAATAAACACATAGAAAAACCATTCCATTGAAAATCACCACAAGAAAGACAACAATACTTACAGAGCACCACAACCACGGATCGCAGAGAGGAGGAGAAAGGCAGCAATCTAGAGAGACATGTGAGAGACCCGTAAGAGGGAGCTCTTGTTTAGCGATTGAAGCCACAGGACGAGGACAGAGGAGAGGATCGAAGAGGCACCTAGGGCACGGGATGAGGGCAAGCGCGACGGGAGGGTAGCGAGGTAAGAAAATTCCTCCAAGCACGGGTTGCGGAGTTGGACCTGCGACCGACATTTATTACAAAACAAAATTAGTGTATTGCAAAACGCACCGAAGACAGAGAAAACAAACGACATGGAGACATTTTGAAAACGCAGACGCGGCGGATTAGTTGTGCCAAACAGACCTTTAATTTATAAATCAGTAAATATGATTCATTTTTCACGATTACAGAGGTCCATTTCAGTCCCAAAGTGTATAGAAGTGCCAAATTAACTCTAAGATTTTTAAATTGAGGTTGAAATAGTCATCTATGAGAATCGGGAACTATTTCAGCCCATATTAAAAGTGTTTTGGACCAAATTGATATTTTCATAGACTCTGGAATTAAAATGGTCCATTTCAAAGAGTCCAGGGTCTATTTCGACACTCTTTTCCTAGTTTATTAATTTAACTAATATCTCATGCTATTTGATCTTGTTATAATTACATAAACATCAATTGTGACTTTATCTTTATCACAATTTACATTTATTCTTGTATGACACCTTCATCCAATTGGAATGCTTACGTATTATAAAGAGATAAATATTGCTAAGCATTCTCTGTCAATTCATTATAACATCAACTGCATCAATCATAGAAATAACCATGATTCATCACAATATTATATAATTTAAATTGCTATATCATAACATTCCTATTTCCATAGGAAGTCAATGCAAGTAGCATGATTCATTTCAACACATGCATGATGCATTAAGTCATGGTTGCCTATTTAAGTAGGAAATATATATTGAAGGTAATAATGTAAATAAAGGGTAATTCATCTACATCGTGGCTTCTTGTTTTAAGCAATATATTATCAAAATATCATGATTTCTAAGTTTTCATTTCTACCACATGATTGCATAATGTTCATTAATTATGCATCACCTATATGTATGGATACATAGTATGTTTATATTTAATATTCACTTAAACATTGATACATAACATTTTCATATGAATGATTAAGTATCATCTACATATAAATTCATAAAAATTATATGGGGCATTTATGTATTTACATCTCTCACATCTAAACTTTCATATTTACACACATAACACTAAAATCTTTAATATCACATCAAAAATAGTTCTATTACCACTTTTTAAGAGTGAAATACACATTTTGATGCATAGGATTAAAGTACCAAGGTGTTGTATGTAAATATGAGAGTTTACTTTTGAGATATGTAAATACATAAGAATTGTGTGCTACGTATGTAAATTTCCCTTTTTTGAAATGCACCCCCAACATCAAGAAAAATTATTCCATATGAACAACGTATGCAGAAATGCATACGCTGTCCGATATCCACCGTCCATCAGATTTTCTTTTAAAAAAAAAAAAAAAAGAGGTTTCCCGCGAGTTTGGTCTAATGGACGATGGAGATCGGACAACGTATTCTGCATACGCTGTCCGTATGGAATAATTTTTCATCAACATCAAATTGCTGGAAGGCCATATTTGCTAAGTTTTACTTAATAATTAATTTGTTTTTTTTTTTAGATGAGTTTAATATATGATACAAATAAATTTAATGACTGTAGATGTAAACTCAATTGATTTATGTTCCAAAAATTTTTCCATGACTTGATTCCTTTTCTCTTATTACTTATTGTTTGTTGGATGCTGCAGATTTGAAGGTGTGCGAGGGTTCTACAGAGGAATCACATCCAGCTTACTGAAAAACATTCCATCAGCCTCACTCACATTTGTAGTGTACGAGAATATCTTAAAACTGTTCAAAGTAGCTCAAAGAAAGTTAGATTAACATTTTTGTGAAGCATTAATTATTTTACTTTTATCATTTATGATAATGCATAAACTTTGTTGCAACCTTAATTTTTTTTTTTCAGCGTAATAATATTTGAATTTTTGTGTTATTTAAGGTATGGTGGTGGGATTATTTTCATATGATTTTGATATATATTTTGTGAACCTACTTTAGTAGTATGAAGCCAGCTTCTTAGACATTGAGATGTCATTTGGTTTGATAGTTGGAATTTCTTTAGAAACCCTAAAGTTAAATATGCTCGTGTAGGAGCACTCTTGGGATGGTGACCTCTCGAGAAGTCACACTAATGGGACGAATCTGTAAGGCTATTAGGCTAAATTTGACAATTATCTGATTAGTGAGTATTCAAGTTGGACCTCAAGCTGGACTGTTACCCCAGTCTGAATTTGGAAGCTAAATATCATACAAAATAAAATGTTACACCATAAGAATTATTTCTTATACCCTAAATGAGATAAAGTTTACATAGTGGGAGCCACCTTTTAAATCTGTAGGGGTTACCTTTATAAATTATATTTGCATGATGGATGATTTTGGGTTAAGAAAATTGATGAGGATGTCACTTACTTAAGGTGAGGAAGATTGTAAAATCTCTTAAATAGTATTGAAAATAAACTCTTAAATATTGAGGTGTCTTTTGGTGTAATGGTTGGAATTTCAAACTTATGTGTGTTTTTACAGGAGCACTTTTGGGATGTGTAACTTTCAAGGAAATTACACTAATGAGACAATTATGAAGCTATTAAGCCAAAGCAGATAATATCTTGACATGTGAGTTTCGACTTCTACATATTATTTAGAGTGGAAGATGCAACTATAAGGAGCAATAAAATTAATTTGGAATGGCCAGAAAAAAAAAATTGAATAAAGAAGAAGATTAAGCTTATTCCAAGTACTTTGGAAAGAATGATGAAAAATTATTATTTGTAGATAAAATAATGTGAAAACTATTTTAATCACACACACACACACACAGTATATATATACAGGCTCTATTGGGAGGATTGAGTTATAATTTCTTTAGATTGTTAGCTATAAGCATTGCAATATGCTATTCTTAGGAGAAAATATTACGTGTGAATGATGAATGACAACATGGATCATATCACGCCGCGAACTACTCATCTTAATTCAATTCATTTCATCATCCATACGTCGGGTTTATCAAATGTAATATTTTCTCCATTTTTAGGGCAGGTGGCAGCCATTAATATTGCCTTGATTTTTATTCCGAAGTGTATCTATTTACCTGCATTCAAACAGGTGTTAGACTGAACAAGGTTGAGGTGCCTATTAATTATTAGTCATAGATAATTTTAATATATAATTTAATTTAAATTTTTTATTTTAATAACCTAATTATTCAATTAATATAATTTCTTAAATGGTATGGTTCATATTTAAATCTTCCTAACATAATATATGTCTTGTGCTAACAATAAATTATTAAATGAAACAAGTTTAATAATTGTAACATTAATAAAGTTCAATATAATTAATCTGATAAAAAAAAGAATATATATATATATA
>NW_018165377.1:190846-192861 GCF_001263595.1 Phalaenopsis equestris
TATATATATATAACTGATAAGTATTATATATATAAATTTAATTATTTTAAGCCAAATTGATTCGAACATGAAACATTAAAACTTTGTTTGTGTTCAACTCATTTATATATCGAGCACAAAAAAATTATTCGTGTTCGGCTTGTTTGCTTTGCGAAAGAATCAAACACGAGCAACATAACGTGCCGAACACAAGTTGTTCACGAATAACGAGTCATTTTGATAACCCAAGATGGATTCAGAGCAGAACCAGAAAACCCTAGCGACCAACCAGTTGATTGTATTTTCTCTTTCATCAGGTGAAAACTCTTCTTATGGGCACGACTTTCGTAATTTGGCCTTAACCCATTCATTGAGAGTTAAGGTCGTTGAATAATCACGAGATTATTTGTATCATGGATGATAGGTTTTTGGTGTTAAGGGTCTGCAAAAGAAAACACTCAGCATTCACTAAGGATTTTTTCATGAGAGTTTCCTAACCTAGAAGACCTCCCTTTAGCATAAAAGCCCTAATCCTTAGATCTCTGACATCCAGCCTAGGGGCTCTAGGAGAAAGAGAAATACAAGTGCTTTCGAGCATCTTCACCTACGTGGTAGTTGATGTCATGCTTTTTCTTGTATGATGAAGCTCTCCTCGTTGTAGGAGAGAGGATGAAGCTTTTCCTCTTTCCCGTGAGGCTCTGCCTCTTAGAAGAAATGGATCTCCTTTTCCCTTCTGCAACGATGGATGACACTCTTCTATGGAAGGAGATAATAGCTCTTTGTCCTTTTCAAAGTAAGAGGAAGCCTTCCTCTTGAACATAGCTCTCAAGGAAGACACACACCCTCACGCTCTTAGAAATGATGCAGAGAATATAAGTTTTATTGGAGGAAATGAAGTGGAAGATAAAGAAAAGGAACAAGAGGATGCTAGCTTCCCTAAGTTCTCCTTAAACTCTCCCCTCCGCTTTAGAAAGTGAAATCTAGCTGAAAAAATGAACTCTTTAAGCTTATTTTCGGATTGGTCCATGATTTATTCAAAATGGTTCCCTACCCAATTTCACTTGAAATGCCCAACTTGGCCTCTTGCCCCTAGGCACATCCAAATTACCTAACTGCCCTTAAGATCCAAATTTGGCCAAAATTCCCAAATTTTGCCAAAATAATCAAAACTAATCAAAACTCATTCCAAACACTTTGAATACATCCAAATTTGTCAAAACTGACAAAAATTTCCAAAAATGACCAAAATACCAAAATGCCCCTCCATGGCCCAAAAATCCAAAAATTCCAAAAATTCCCAAAAAATCCCAATAAATCCAAAATATTCCCAATTTCATTTTGTCCAACTACACCATGGTCCAATTTGGTCAATTTGACCACCTTTGACCAAAACCCCCAAATTAGCCCCAATATTGGCTAACACCCCAAATTTCAACAATTGAATGCCCTAAACCTCAAATTGGCATCAAATTTTTGTTTAAAATCTTTTGTAAGGTAATTTGTGACCAAAAAAAATAATTAATTTGGACTTAGCCCAAAGCTAGCCCAAGTTTGACCCAAGTTTAGCCCTACATGCTTAATTTAGGTCTAAAACCAAAACCCATCAAAATTCATTCAAATTTCAAATTGACCATCAAACAAAATGACTTTCATCCTTCATGAAAGTTGTTCATAATTACAATCAATTTGAAAAACAACAATCAATTTGGACTTAGTCCAAAGCTAACCCAAGTTTGACCAAAGTTTAGCCCTATATGCCTAATTTGGGTCTAAAACCAAATTTCATGAAAATCCATTAAATTGACCATCAAATCAACTTCAAAACAATTTTCATCCTTCATGAAAATTGTTCATTATGATGTTTTACACTAAATAACACCAACCAAAATAATCAATGTGGACTTAGCCCATGACTATCCCAAGTTTGACCCAAACTTAGCCCAACATGCTTAAAATGGGTCAAAAATCAAAAATCCATCAAATTGATTAACCAATTGACCTCAAAATGACTTTCACCCTTCATGAAAGTTGTTCCT
>NW_018165377.1:193073-194837 GCF_001263595.1 Phalaenopsis equestris
ACCCATGGTTAAGCTTGATATTTATCTCATGGGTAAATTTTTAAAAAAATTTTAAAAGAGATAAGGAGAGGGTTAAATCAACGTACTTGCCATACCACATGTCCATACCCTATGGTGCCATTTTTACTGATCATTATAAGCTTTAACTCTGATCCTACCCTTGGTTAGCCACCTTAACTCAAGCAAAAGCCCAAAATCGTGAGCCCCCACAGGGCTAATACCCAAACCCATGCCAAGAAGCCACTTCAGCTCAAATTGAGCTGAGGGATCCTCATCTTGACACCTAAGCAGTGAGACTAACCCTTCAATTGGCCAGCTAAGCCTTCCCTTAGCCAATTTCTATAAAATCCACCCCCACGGCCATGAATAGTGGTGTGGTAAAAAATTTTCACCTCCTCAGAGAGCTTCCCTAAGAGACCCTTAGTTCATTGCAATCTATTTCCCTCACTCAAATCCACCATGGCAATCCAATTTTGAGCTTGAATTCTTGCTCGAAACCAGGACAAACCCCAATCCTAACCTACACAACACCAAACTTCAAAAAAATTGGCCCTACACCTTCACAACAGTGAAAGAGGCAAAACCCCCATCAATTCCCCCCCTGAAATAACCTCTACCATAGCTTTCAACCAACACCCAAAATTGGCTTTGATCAAAATCATACATAGGCTTTACACCAGAGCCAGAGGCTTCATCCCTAAGCTCTTTGGGATCTAACGAAGGTGTAAAGAATCTCTGATTGAGGCTAAACCACTCGGAGAAAAGGTATAACTCACTCACTCTCCCGAGCATTCGCAAGCTCTACATTTACAATGGCTTGATTTAATAGCATGTTCCCCATATAGATGTATTCGTCTCTTCAAGACGAACATTTAAAAAAAAATCATCAAAATCGATTGAGAAATGAGAGAGATATTAAGATTTTAAAATGGACGGCTCTCGGTTAAGGCCATCGGGGACGATGAACGGATGTCGTCCATCTGCGCGTGTATTGAGTGGACGGCAGAGATCAAGCCGGATGATCCTATGGAACGAAATGGCGGGACACGTGGCAGCTGACTCAGAAGGCGACGTCGAATAAGAGCGCGCCGCGTGGCTTTTCGACGGATCCGATGATCCAGTCAACCCGCGGTTTGAATAAATAAATAGGATATTTAATAAATTTAGAAAATAGTTCCTAAACTTAAAAAATTCATATCTTTGCCTAGAAAATTCATAAAAATAAAGTAAAAATACTCACTTGCTCAGTGAACAAAGGAGAATCATGTGGAATTATTTTCATACTAATTTGATGCAAAAATTATTTTTAAAAAATTAATTAGGGTTAGGGGTTTTTCAATTCTCCATTCATATTGGATTATCACCTTAACACCAAATTTTTATATGTTGTAGCCTCTGTTTAGATGCATAATTTGAGCATTTTCTCAAAGACATATGAAATCTCTAGACAAAGATCTTAATTTTCTAAGTTTTTATGTATTTTCTATTTAAATAATTATAGAAAATTGTATATGGCTTAGAAAATTATACAAAAATTCACGTAAGTTTTCTATGGTCAGAATAGTCTTAAAAAATAATTTTATAATTTTTTTTAGAATTAAAACATCACTGTTTGGAGCAAATACCAATTTGGTTAAAACATTTAATTTGAAGCACACAGAGATCAAAATTATTTGATTTTTATTTTCCGCTGTGGCTCATGAGTCAGAGAACTCACCATAAAAATTTCAAGTCATTTGGAGATCATTTAATATTTTTAATTGA
>NW_018165377.1:196433-197781 GCF_001263595.1 Phalaenopsis equestris
TTAATAATATTATCCTTAAAATTTAAGGATCCCTAATACACAACATAGAGTTAGGAAGGTTTCCAAAACTTTACTTTTCCAGCTCTATATACATAAATACTCTGACATGCATTTTGAGTTTCAGGTGGTGGAACGAGAAGACTCGTCAGATAGACTTTTACAGTTTATAGTGTTTTAAAGTCTTTCTTGTACTTTTCTACTGCTTTTATAAGATTCTCTAGGTTCTCTGACCTCAGAGAGATTTTCCAAAAATATAAAACATATTTTTCAACATATAAACTATTTTATATTTTATTTTTATTAAAGTCCCTAGAACTTCAATTAATTTTAATAAATCACAGAAAATTCAAAAAATTATGAAATTTTGGCCAAATGACTTTCTGGTCTAGGGCTAGGTCACATAAAAATTTCAAAGGATTAGGAGTTGTCTTAGTCATCTTTTGAAATTTTTCTTAAAGACACATATTTTTGCATAAAAATAATTATATGAATTAAATTAAATTGTGAAAATTCATATTTTCTCCTCTGATGTCTTAATTGACCTATCAGTAAGGTTAGATAAAAATCCCAAATTCATTTGACTTTAATTTGATAAATTATGAAAATTAGAACCCTGTCGGCATTATTTTTGGTGTGGGGTTTGCCCGTAAGAAGCTGTCGGTCATCGGAATTGAAATCCACTTGCCCGCTTCGGAAGGAAGTTTTTAAAAAATTTTATTTTTGAAAAAGATGAAGTCAAACTGACCCCATAATTTTCATAGTTTAAATGAAAGAGCGTTTTACCTCAAATCCTATAATTATCAAAATTTTGGAAACTTCATTAGCATAAAATGACTTTTGAATTTAGGGGTATAACTTTGGAAATCAATAATTTCACACCCTTATTTGATAGTCAAAATGATTTTTAAATGATCTTGATAATGATCACTTAAAGTTTTAAATCTTTTCAAAATCAATACACACACTGAATACATTCACTTAGGTCTTAAGGACTTAGTGGTGAACTTAAGTTGAAATCCACTTGTTAAAAGACAATTAGAAAAATCAACATAATCAAACTCTTTTAAAAACACCACAAGTTCAATTAGGACTAAAAATTTGGTTAAGTGTCCTTAAATAGACTAATTTGCCCCCTAAAGATTCACCAACATAATCTTCAAATTAAAAGATAAATGACAGTTACCCTATTCTTAGGGATAATCAAGATATCAATATTCACTGAGCATCAGCATATTCATGATGAATTATTAAGTAACATAATAAAGTTTAAATGAACCCAAGGCTTTTTACCAGACATTAAGAAGGTTGCATGGACCTGCTCCCTACTCTTAACCTGGTGAATACCTTA
>NW_018165377.1:199616-200157 GCF_001263595.1 Phalaenopsis equestris
TCATGTCCCTCATGAATCAAAATTACCTTTCTTCCGTTGGCATACTTTACCCATTTCTGTCTTGGGAAAGTACAGTCAACTCTTTTGACCTTCAGGATCATCTGTTCAACCATCTTTGGACAGAATGATTCAGAAGGCCATTAAGGACATTCTGATCTTTATTTGGGGTCGGACCCCCAATAAGTGTGTAAGTGGACTAGTTCCACCTGGGCGTTGTATAAAGTGGGTCCTGCACTGGGTCCTAAACTCCTAAACTTTGCATTTTCGTCTCCCCTCGAGGATGATTTTGCTTTTCTGGGTCGCGCAATTGATCCTAAAATATTTCAAATTAAACTAATACTACACAAATTTTTAAATTTTTGAAATTTTTATTAAATTGGTCTTTAGACCTCCCTTTGCTAGTTTTAGTATTTGCGCTAAAACTACAACACTTTGGCCATATAACTAACCTCAGCACTTTCTTTTGCAAAGTTGCTGCAATGGCCTACCCAATACTAACATTCACCTGCAACCTGCCAACAAGCCGCGAGGCCCGCAACGA
>NW_018165377.1:200291-201526 GCF_001263595.1 Phalaenopsis equestris
AAAATAAAGCCCCCTCCTACTCTCACAATAACACCAACAAAGACAGTTGTACCCGCTACTAAGGGAAGAAAAATCGTGATAATGGAAGATCCGACTGAAGGGTTAGCTGCCTTACCTTCAAATTTTGAAATCGGATCAAGTTCGAAGACTATACCACCCGATCTCAGAAGAGAAACAGCAACAGGAAAGCTTGAAAAGCAGCTAAAATTCAGATCTCTAAGAAAATACCTACTAAAGAAGAACTTTATCAAAAGGAAGAGGAATTACCATAACTCTATCCAATGTTGAGGAAAAGCAAGTTTGCAAACTCTATCCTCTTATGAATGTCGATGGACACGAAAATGTCCAAAAGATTGCTGCTACTCTGCTATTCTTTCAAAAACAGAGTGGGGGAAGGAAGAAATTCCATCCCATCTCTCAAGTCAGTACAATTTTTCAACAATTGGCTGTCAAAGAAAGTTGTTCAGTCTATGAGTTATTCAAACGAATGGGACATGCAATATCCCCTCGAATGAAAGAAGAAATTTTGAGGGATATTAAATTCAAACAAAATACATCTGCTCATATTTCTGTTTGGTCCCGTTTGGGAAATAGATTTGACACTACAAGACATCGACCCATAAAATCAAGATTGGGTCCAAAAATTTCGCAAAGATATTTATCTAACACTGTATATGGTATACACAAAGGGGAGCATACTCCTTCTCAACATATTGATAATTCTGCTAGAACATCTTGTCCTGAATCATCATTGTTGAAGAAGAAGATGTGGATACCCAAGGTTGTATCACCGATACAGTCTGATAAACCTGATCAAGAAATAAAATTAGAATCTAAAGTATCTGATATTATTACAATTATTGCTACTGAAATGGAAAAGGAAATCCCACAAGGTTCTCCAACACCAAGTGATATCTCACGAATTGAAGAGAAAGTAGAAAAACTTCGAGATGAGATCTATGAGTTAGCTCAAGAACATGGAGTTTCTGTAAGTGAAGAAGATGAAGACTTTGATTACAGTGACTATCTCGAAGAAGACTTCATGGATATCCATGTTGTTGAAACAAGAGCTTCTGCATCTTCACGAGATGAAAATGTCGTTGAAGAAATGCAAAGAGCCCTTCTCCAAAATGATGAACTTGTTAGTTCATTGGAGAAAAAGATAGAAGAAATGACCGCTGCTATGACCGCTATGGCTGTAATTCAAGGTCAATCACAAATACCGCAGTCAGCAT
>NW_018165377.1:201626-202693 GCF_001263595.1 Phalaenopsis equestris
GATAAGTTCTGGGGTTATTTATATGGCCTAAAAAGCCAATGACCAGATAATTTTTTTTTAATTATTGAAAAATTTAATGAAAAATCTTACTATCATATATTACATCCGTTCTTTTCTACATATATACTAACAATATAAAATATATGTTAATTGAACTATGTTTTGTTCTGGTTCATAAACAATTCAAACTCATTGATGTCTCCCTGTTAATTTAAGGAGGAGATGTCAGGATCGTGGCTAATCTTTGCTTTCAAAGATGGTTTAAACCTTGCTTTCAACAAAGAAGATGTATCACAAGGCTGGATAATCGACTTTGATATGAAATTCGATGATGTTAACATAGAGTATGAAAATCCACTAATAGATGCCGTTGAAGAACGAGAAAAAGAGGGATTGCCCTCATTACTCAAATTCAGCACCAGGATTATCCCTTCCTCAAAAGGGAAAGAAGTTGTCAAAGAACAAGAGCCAATGGAAGGGTCAAGCCATCGTCTGCCCTCCATGGTGGCTACTACAGCAGGACATTTGATAATTGCCAATGAGCAGAAAATACCTTTCGCCTCATTGCGGAGGACTCAGCGGAGAAATGCTGACCGAAAAAGGCAAAGAGCTCTGGCCAAAGCAAAGAAAGAAAAAGAAAAGTTATTTGCAATCCCAGAAGAATATAAGTATAATGTCAACATGAAGGAATCTTCTGACAGTTTGCCACTGACAGAAGATGAAGTACAATCGGTATGGCGTCCGGAACCATCACCAATATGGGTCCACTCTAATGCCAGTTCGGTTTGTTCTACTTGTCATTCCACAACACTTGAACAAGGATATTCTGCATGAGCATTTGTAGAATGTCCACGTTGCAATGTCCTACATCTAGAACAATATTACAATATTGTAATTATGATAATTATAATTACTCGTCAGCTAATGAGCTGATAAGATATGATGATGTGCCTATTGATGATACAGATACAGTTCAGCATTATCCATGGGATCCTTTTTATGCACCAACTCAAATTGAGGCGTATAATCCTGTGGGAGTGTGGGAGCAATACCACCAGCAGCCAATC
>NW_018165377.1:202911-204394 GCF_001263595.1 Phalaenopsis equestris
AGGGTTGCTATCTGGAGGAACATATTCAGAGCCTAAAAAATGGATGAGAGGCAAGGGTCGCATCACGATACAATGCGGCTGTTGTTATAATTATAAAATAGATCGACAAGGAAATCTTTCGGGAATTTTACAACATGAGCAGGTGGAGCCAATGCCACCTATGATAAAATGGATGATTACACGACTGGTTCAATGGAGCATAATTCCATCAATTATGGTTGCATAGTTAACATTTATGAAGAAGGGGATTGTATCCCTCCACATATTGATCATCATGACTTTGATCGTTCGTTCTGTACATTTCATATCAGAATCAGAGAGCAGTATGCTATTTGGCACAGATGTAGACATAATCGGTCCAGGAGAATTCCAAGGATCTGTTGAGATTTCCTTACAAAGAGGATCCGTATTGATTCTGAAAGGAAATGGAGCTGACATGGCAAAACATTGCATTCCTGGAGTTCGACACCGTCGAGTGTCGATAACTTTCAGAAGGATGAATGATGACAAAACTCCCTATGGATTTCAGCCAGACATGGAGCTTGAACAGTTGCAGCCATATGAGTTATAAACTCGTTGCACCACTAGACTATCTCAAAACAACAGCCTAGAAGGTCAGCTTGTTTAGAAACTCATAATACAGTTTGTAAGAAGATCTTCTACTGGCAGAAATACAAGATGTGCAAATATGCAGCCAGCGACATGAGGACAGTTTATTTTGTACTTTATATTGTGTACTCATTGATGTACTAGTAATGCGAATAGCATGATGTACTTTTCATCTTTTGAGATATATACATGATATATTGTAAAAATGACTGTATGAATCAGTAA
The DNA here is from genome assembly GCF_001263595.1 of Phalaenopsis equestris. Taxonomy (NCBI): domain Eukaryota; kingdom Viridiplantae; phylum Streptophyta; class Magnoliopsida; order Asparagales; family Orchidaceae; genus Phalaenopsis; species Phalaenopsis equestris. Next base: position 203,746 of record NW_018165377.1, read on the forward strand.
CAGAATTTTACAACAGACAAATTAAATTTGTCAAATAAGTTTTCTCAATTTTTGAGATTCCTTGCTTGTGCAGTATGACCTCGTTCGGTCTACATCCCCACAAAATCACAAAATCACACATTTTTACATAATTGTGTTTTCTGTGATGTCCCTATGGAATCACAAACTCTATATGATATTTGCAAATAGATCTTGCAAATCTTTTTCAAAATAGCATAAATTTCTACACATTAAACTTTCTGAAACACATGATATTTTAAATCAGTCGGATATCTCTGATTTACTGTTTTCAAAAATTGATCCAATAATTTCAATTTTCTCATTGAATCAGTTCGATACTTCTGATTCATAATTTTTCAAAAATTGTTCTAATAATTTCAATTTTCACATTAAATCAGTTCAATATTCCTGAATTATGATTCTCCCAAATTGATTGAATAATTTTCACTTTGAATTAGTCCGATATTTCTAATTCACATCTTTCAAAAATTGATCTAATAATTTCAATTTTTACTTTGAATCAGTTCAATACTTCTGATTCAAAATTGATCCGATAATTTCAATCTTCACATCGAATCAGTTCGATACTTCTGATTCATAACTTTTCAAAAATTGATCCGATAATTTCAATCTTCTCATTGAATCAGTT
>NW_018165377.1:206621-207358 GCF_001263595.1 Phalaenopsis equestris
AAAGTTGTTCCTCATGGTCTCTTACACAAAATGTCATATTTAATTGGGCCAATTGACATGTCTAACCTAGTCCAAACACAAGATTTGGCTATATGCACCTTCTTGGACTTATGGCCAAATCCAAATCAATTAAGCTTGGTATGCTCAAATGAGCCTTACCATAACTCATCATAGACTCTAGGGTTAAGTTTAAAGCCAGCCACCAACCCATGGTTAAGCTTGATATTTATCTCATGGGTAAATTTTTTTTTAAAATTTCTTGAAGGGATAAGGAGAGGGTTAAATCAAGGTACTTGCCATACCACATGTCCATACCTTATGGTGTCATTTTTACTGCTCATTATAAGCTTTAACCATGATCCAACCCTTGGTTAGCCACTTTAACCCAAGCTAAAACTCAAAACCGTGAGCCCCCACGTGGCTAATACCCAAATGCATGCCAAGAAGTCACCTCAGCCCAAATTGAGCTGAGAGCTCCTCTGCTTAACACCTAAGCATTGGGGCTAACCCCTCAATTGGCAAGCCAAGCCTCCCCTTGGACAAATTCTATAAAATGCCCTCCACGGCCATGAATAGAGTGTGGTAAAAAAATTATCACCAAGGCCTCCTAAACTCCTCAGAGAGCTTCTCTAAGAGCTTCTTAGTACATTGCAATCCATTTCCCTCTCTCAAATCCACCATGACAATCCAATTTTGAGCTTGAATTCTTGCTCGAAACCAGGACAAACCCCAATCCC
>NW_018165377.1:207811-209839 GCF_001263595.1 Phalaenopsis equestris
GGATGTCGTCCATTGTCGTGTGTATTGAATGAACGACGGAGATCAAGCCGGATAATCATCCGAGACGATATAGCGGGTTGCATGGCAGCTGAGCCAGAAAGTGGCGTCGAATAGGAGCGCGCCGCATGGCTTTTCGACGGATCTGATGATCCAGTCAGCCTGCGGTTTGAATAAATAAATAAGATATTTAATAAATTCAGAAAATAGCTCCTAAACTTAAAAAATTCATATCTTTGCATTGAAAATTTATAAAAATAAAATAAAAATACTCTCTTGCTCAGTGAACGAGGAGAATCACGTGGAATTATTTTTACATTAATTTAATGCATAAATTATTTTTAAAAAATTAATTAGTGTTAGGGGTTTTTCAATTCTCCATTCATATTGGATTATCACCTTAACCTCAAATTTTTATATGTTGTAGCCTCGTCTAGATGCATAATTTAAGTATTTTTCTAAAGATATAAGAGATCTCTAGACAGAGATCTTAATTTTCTAAATTTTTATGCATTTTCTATTTAAATAATTATAGAAAATTTTATTTGTATATGGCTTAGAAAATTTTACAAAAATTAATGTAAGTTTCCTATGGCCAGAGTAGTCTTAGGAAATAATTTCATGATTTTTAAGGATCAAAACATCATTGTTTTGAGCAAACCTTAATTTACTTAAAATATTTAATTTGAAGCACACAGAGACTAAAGTTATTTGATTATTATTTTTCACTGTGGTTCATGAGTCAGAGAACTCACCATAAAAATTTCAAGTCATTTGGAGATCATTTAATATTTTTAATTGATTTCCTTGATTTTTAAGTTATTTTTAATTATTTTTAATAATTAAAAATAATAAAAAATCATAAAATATTAAATTCATGGAAATGTTGCAAATTATCTCCTAAACATTTAGGAATCATTGGAATATTTTTTTTCCAAGGTCTAAAAAAAAGATATCTATTTTTAAAACCTTAAAATGATTTTTAAGGATTAAAAATACAATTTTCACCAAAATAATTCTAAAAAATCTAAAAAATAAGAAAAATACAAAAATAAATTTCTCTGGGTTTTCTGACCTTAGAGAGATTTTCCAAAAATATAAAACGTATTTTTCAACATTTAAAATATTTTATTTTTATTAAAGTCCCCAAAAATTCAAACAATTTTAATAAATCACAAAAATAATTCAAAAAATGATGAAATTTTGGCCAAAGGACATTCTAGTCTAGGGATAGCTCACATAAAAATTTCAAGTGATTAGGAGTTGTCTTGATCATCTTTTGAAATTTCTTTGAAGATGCTCCTTAAAGATACATGTTTTTGCATAAAAATAATTATATGAATTAAATTAAATTGTGAAAATTCACATTTTCTCCTCTGATGTATTAATTGACCTATCAGTAGGGTTACATAAAAATTTCAAAGTCATTTGACTTAAATTTGATAAATTATGAAAGTTTGGACCCTTAGGGGCAAAATTGTAATTTTGGATATTTCGGCCTTAATGAACATTTAGGCTTAATCAAAATGGGAAATGGGTAATTTCTGATATTAATTAACTCATTTGATGATTTGCAATAAAAAATGGGCTTAATTGGTAGAAACTCACTTTACTTTGTCAAATTATAAGATAAATGAATAATTCCCATAATTATCAAAATTTTAGAAACTTCAAATTAAAAGATAAATGACACCACAAGTCCAATTAGGACTAAAAATTTGGTTAAGTGTCCTTAAATACACTAATTTGCCCCCTAAAGGGTCTTCACCAACATAATCTTCAAATTAAAAGATAAATGACAGTTACCCTATTCTTAGGGATAATCAAGATATCAATATTCACTGAGCATCAGCATATTCATGATGAATTATTAAGTAACATAATAAAGTTTAAATGAACCCAAGGCTTTTTACCAGACATTAAGAAGGTTGCATGGACCTGCTCCCTACTCTTAACCTGGTGAATACCTTAGGGATCTATTAAACTTAATATGTTTTATTTAATAATATTATCCTTAAAATTTAAGGACCC
>NW_018165377.1:211118-220338 GCF_001263595.1 Phalaenopsis equestris
TTATCTATGATGTAATTAACTATAGGGGCTTGCCCTTATCGGAAGCTTTTCCCGAACCCAGCATAATATAAACCCTATTTAATTTCTTATATTAAATAGGGGAATTTGTCGGCCAACACATTGGTTTCGCAAACCAAACGGATGTCATAACTTTCTTTAGTTTATTTGATCGAGCCTCACCCTCAATTCTTGTGTTCATCCTTCGGGATAGATACAGGATTTGAGGTAAATTGCTCTTTCATCTAAACTATGAAAATTATGGGGTCAGTTTGACTTCATCTTTTTCAAAACCCAACTTCAACGTCCTTCCGAAGCGGACAACGGGATTTCAATTCCGATGACCGACAGTTTTTTACGGGCAAACCCCACACCAAAAATAATGCAGACACAGGGGTACCACTCAATTTTCCTATCAAACAGAGCATAATGACCGCTTGTCCAAACTCCAGCCCCTCAATCATGAGAAAAGGATCACTCAAGTAGAATCTCACCTCTTCTTGGGAAGAGGAGGCAACTCAGTCCCTGAGGTGGGGGCTTTCTCATCTCTATGGGGAGTGCCTCCCTTCACTCTCTCAGCCACACCTGGTTCTCCCTCCGACTCAGTCTCTACTAAGATGAGATGAGAGGAGCGGCTTGCCTCCGCTTAATAGTGCAAACCAAAGAATGAAGTCCCACCAGTAGTCGTAGTAGGGACCTTATTATCTGAATGATGGATCGATGAAACCTCTAAATCTGGTATGCTAAGGGTCTCAAAGACATCTTTATTGCTTCTTTCTAAATAAACAACAAAATAATAAAACTACATGTTTATACATATAATAAAAAAAACGAAGAAAATTGCCTCACCATCAGCACCTTCCTCGACTGATCCTGGGGTACATGATCTACCCTCGCCCCTTCCCAACAAAGAAGGGTCACTTCTCCCTCGTAGTTTTTTTTGAAGTTGCCCTCTTCTTAGCGGCCTTCTCTCTGACCAATTTTTGAGTATCAGATTATGCCCACATGTCCTTGGACATGGTCTCCGTAACATCAAGGCGAATCATATGAACTACCACATCTGAATTGATGTATTGAAATAATGAGAGGCGCTGACCCTTGATCATCGTCTTATGATTCCTAAGGTTGCCAGAGTCATCACTTTCATGCCTCGCAGTATTTCTGGATAGTGCCAAACTACCAACCTCTTACACAGGAGCACACCAAAACCTTTTTTTTTTCCAATCTCTTATCTTGTTTTCAAGGCTCGCCAAATAGATCTTAGGACCAACTGTGAACTGAATGTAATCGTCTCGACTAATTCTAAAAGAAAAGAAGTGGTTGAACAGTTCGATCAATCAGGGGATCTTCATCCTTTGACAAAAAAAGGATGGAAGTCACTATGGAAGGCATGGAGTTGGGAAGAACCTGAGCAAGAATAACCTCGTATTGAACAAAGATTGATTCTTTGTCTCTGCAGAATGGCAATCGAAGACCCGTTTTAAGCTGATCTTTGTAGAAAGTCATATTGGGGGGAAAAATGACATGTTGCTCGCTCATGGTTGGCTGTCGACCGAAGATGAATGGAATGGTGAAAAATGTAGAGGCTCTGAATCTCTCTTACATCCATTGTGGAAAGAATAGAGATCATAGAAGCCAGAATCAATCCAAACAATTCCTATGGGAATTTTTGCACCATACGATCCATACTAACATGCACGAGAAGATAGGGAAGAAGGGGGATGAAGAGAAAGGACATATCACGAGAAGAAGGAAAAGCTTACAATGCCTAATCTCTATGAACACGAACACACACACACACACATCTGTACGAGAAGACTAAATGTCGCTGACAATACTAGTGTGACTGGAATCACACAATACTCGAGGTATAAAAATCATTTAAGGAATAAAAAAAACACATTTCATTCATTCATTTATTTAATTACAAAAAGGGGTGCATTGCACAAGACCCTCAGATACAACTAGGAAATAAAAAAATTAACTAGTCGATCGTTTGCAGCACCGCCCAAGACAAACCCTTAGTGATGTAGTCGTTCATACATAAACTCGCCGCCGAGCTTGAAAAGTTCATCCCGATTATCCCTCAGCTGAGCGGCGAGGCCATCTCTAATGGCCAACAGTTCCAGACATAGGCACGCCATCTCCCCATGATTAACAAGCATAACACTTCGAAAAACAACAAACTTCTTACGAAGTGCAACAACTTCTTTTTCCACCTGGTCAACTCTCTCTAAAAGCTTAACAACTCCATCACTATTTCCCGAGGATATCCCATAAAAAACAAAGGAAGCGCTCCTCCATTCCAGCGATACGGCGCATCAGAAATTCAACATACACTCGACACCGCCAAGGTACCCGCTCCTCTCTCGTCACGCCTGAAGAGACTTTTCAACCCTCACTCTTGGCGCCTCTGATGGGCGAATTCTCCTCCATCCTCTAGGCCACATCACCCAATTCCATGGTACCCTGCTCCATGGCCCCTTCCTTCATGGCTTTTTTGTTCCACAACAGCTTGATCTACGATGTTCGCTCCTGCCGCAGTAATTTGATCAACAACGACCTCGTCGCCCACTGGATCAGCATTAGTATTTGAAGGTATTTAATCAATCGTCAGGACTCCGGTAACTGAAAAAAATGTGAAAGGCGTGATTCAAGCTAAAATCCTAAAATCCTTTTCTAGTCAGATGTGGTGTAAGAAACAAAACCTTCACTGGTTTCAACTAGCCCTCCACCAATGGTGGAAAAGCCCCCCTTTTGCAGCTGAAGTGTCTCAGGTTCGGTCGTCACCTCCTTGAGACCATTGGGAGTCGTGGCCCCCACAACATTCTGAGCACACATTCCTCTCCCTCGGGCAAGAACGACAACCTTCGATGGGTGCCTCAAAAGATGATTGTCATGATGCCCTCCAGTCTCCTTCATAACCTTCTTCTTCAATGGGCCTGCGAGGAAACCCGAATACCCAATTTGATCCTAGCACTCCCCAGATCGTGGCTTCTACATAACCCTCTTCTTGCTCAACTCCATTGTGGGGATTTCGCTCACTAGCTTCTGCTTTGCGTATTGTTTACGAGCCTTAGCCCGCATGTCACTCATAGCCTTAAGAAGGACGTCCTTGTTGGCAGACGATGCCTCTCAGACGAACATGGTAGCATACACGAAAAGGGAGAAGACAGAAGTTCCCAAAGAGAGAGGAGGAAAGGAGAATGCACAAAATTTCCCTATCCCATGGCTTATTTATAGTCTTCTGTGCATAGAAATTCAGAAAAGTTTATTATTGATCAATTATGTCATTGAAATGTATTAAAAAAGATTCCTCTGTCCTTGTGTGCTTTGCAGCTTCCAAAGAGAAGAAGAATTGGAGAACTAAATATGTATATGAAAAATACGCCAGCACGAATCTCAAGAAAAATGAAAGGCTCAGGAGGAAGAGATGACTGATCAAACATGTTTGTTGACAGATGACAAATTGGATGTTATAGAAGAAAACGTCAAGATCGAGTGATCGTAGAATGTACCATAGGAATCCCCACAAGACGATGATTGACTCTCAGACTAATCGACAGACTACTCAGCTCATATCAAGTATAAGCAAGGTCAAGGCAGGGGAAGCAGATAACGAACCTCTTACCGACCAAATCAATCCACCATTCTTATTATATTCAAATATCTTTATAATTACTAAAACGTCGCTCTAATGACTAAATAAGGGGATTGATTTATAATTTTATAAGACAGATGCCTATACCTATAAATAAGGGGCCCATATCTTGAATAAAGGCTACACATTCCTACTATTCTCCATTGTAATCTCTCTTATTTTCCCAAGAAAAAACGTTCTATACCTTGCGTGTGTTTCCCGGTTACTCTTCGATTCAACATTAATTATAAAAATTATATACATAATGCCAAGTAAAATTGAATATAACGAGTCACGATCCAATTTCAAGTTGCAACAGATCTAATTAACTCAATTTAAGCCAGTAAGTTTCAATTTTGAGCCGAATCGGACTAATTCTAAGCTGAAACATATCCAAATAACTCACTTTAAGCCAACTCATTTGGATTTCGAGTCGGATCAAAATCGATTCTATTTACAGCCGACTTAGCTCGAAATCAAAAATAACAACCAACAAGCCGATTTTGACGCGCACTAAATCTATTCATGCCGACCCTAACGCGTTTCAAAATCAAATCGTTAACAACTTTTATTGTTGATATGGTTTACGGTAACCTTACTAGCAAGCAAAACGTTCAACACAAGGGCAAGTGACGGCGAGTGAGTGGAACTCCGCCCACCACTGGCCGACAAGTCAGCCCGACCGACTGCTACGGCACTAAGAATAATTGAACTTGAAAACCGTACAAGTCATTATTTGAATCAGTACCCATAAAATAGAATATTTTGACTTGTACGCTTTATAATATATTATGAAGCATAGATTGTCAAATTCGATCAAGGTTCATTAAGCAATTTAGTAGATTTGGATGGATCAAATTGATTGTAATTGAAATTTGAAGTCTCAAAAATCAAATTAAACGAAAATTTTAATATAATCGAAGCTATCGAATCAAAAAATTAATTCGGTTTAAGCAATTAATTATGCATAAATTAAAATTTAATTGTTAAATGAAGCTCGTTTGTGTATAAACATAAAAAAATTAAATTAAATATTTTTCATGTATAAATAATATTGATTTGATTTCATGAATTTTTTATTTAATTTTAAGTTTTTTTTTTATTTTTCAATTTATTCGGTTAAATAAATTTTCTCGAAAAATAATGAAAGGTGATAAGTGCTAGAAAATTTGTGGTGGTAGAGTAACGAATTATCGTTTTAGCGTTGTACGAGAATTCAGCACACACACAGATGAAATAGAAAAATATAATAATGACACCAGAGATTTTATGTGGAAAATCCGTAAATGGAAAAACCATGGGGTCTGGCCCAGTTTAGGGTTTTTCCACTATTGATTGATGATTACAGAAATTCATTCTCCCACAGACAGGAAGGGTAAATATATCTTTCAGATTATAGTGTCGACTGACGGCGTGTGGTTGGTAGTGATTAACGATAGTGATTAGCGGTGGTCGACGACGGTAGACGATGGTCGACGGAGGTTGGCGGAGTCGACGGTGGTTGACGTAGTCAACAGCGGTCAGTGGTTGATGATGGTTGGTGGTTGTCGAGGGAGGTCAGCAGTGGTCGACGGCAGTCGGCTGGGGTCAAAGGAGGTCGACGGTGGTCGACGGCGGTCGGCGATGAAGCTGAGCTGCAGCTTCTTCTCAAAGCCTCAAGTTCTCTCTCTCTCTAGGCTTAAGCTCCTTCTCATGTGAGGGTAGGGGTCTATTTATAGTATTCTGGGTGCAATTACTGCAGTAATATAAACCAATTTGATCAGAATGTTCAGAGAGTTTCCCTCGATCATACTACGTTTAATGGATATTTGAGTGTCTAAATGATATCAGAATTGAGTGATCTTGGGCTCGTTGGATTCGTCTTGTAGAGACACTCGATTCGAGAATAAATTTCTCATATTCGACAACCGTTTGACCTTGCAAATGTGTGCAGAAATCTTCTAAGTGTGGTTCAATGATTTGATCTGGGTTCGATTTGATTCAAATTGGGCTAGTTTTTATATCATTAGGTCCGTCTCATCAAGCCGGTCAGTTTGACTATAAGTTTGTTGAAATGAGAACTCTAAATGACTTTTTATCAAGATTTAAATATTTTTTTCTTAAAACATTGTTTTGAGATCCGTGTCATGTCTCGAGATTCATGTCAGATGATGAAAATTTTTTGGTAGCATATCAAAAGGTATTTTTAAAACCCAACTGAATCAACTAAATTTATTCGGTTCAGCTTAATTTCTTACTTTTGATAAAATAATACACTCCTCTAATTCTGACTGATAGCATACGAACGAGAAAGAATATTTGATCCTTTATTTTAAATTTGGTTCTAACAGAGTTCGAAACATTTTTATATAAATGTTCAAATTAGATTATAAAAGAGGTTTGAATTCATATTAATTCGAAATAAATTAGTTGTTAATTTAGCTCGAAGATCACTAATCACCCGAAAATTGATTTGAATTTTAGCTCTTATCGACATTGAATTAAAGTACACGAGCCAAGCTAAGGGTCAAAACTTTGGATTAAATTTTATTAGAGTCAATCTTGAGCCATACACGAACGAGCTTGAACTAGCTGAAGATTGGGTAAAATTATTTTTTATTTATAAAAATTATATATAATAATAAAATAAAATCAAATGTGATTTCAAGCCCGAACATATCCAAACAACTCAATTGAGTTATATTGTTTGGATTTGTAGCCGAATCGAGCCGATATCAAGCTGGAATGGATTCAAGCAACTCCAATTTGAGCCATTGTTTCGATTTAGAGTTGGATCAAACTCGATTCAATTTCGAGCCGAGCTGGCTCAAAATTGAAGAAAATGAGCCACAAGCTGATTTTGATTCGAACTCAATCCATTCGAAGTCGACTCATTAATCCAAATAAATTACATGCATATTTCTCACAAATAACAAATAAATGGAAGGAATATTACTCCGATCATGAGGAAAAAATATTACCTCAGGAGTGCGAATGCATCAGTACTCTAATGGTGGGGTGTCACGTATGTAATGGTTCAACCGTGGCGCCACGTGGCACCCCATCATTGGGGTACTGATGCATCAGTATTCTTGAGATAATATTTTTTCGATCACGAGACATAGAAAATTAACTTTCCCCAAAAAATCAAAGAATTATTAAATAATACAAAAACTTTTGTCGAAATATATTTGAAATTTATAAAAATTGTATTTTTATAGGTTGTGCCTTCCACCTAACATTATCATGAAGTAGTTGAGCATACCGTGTGATTAAAATATGATGGAATTTTTTTATCTATTTTTGAAAATGGTTAGAATTTAAGGTGGAGGTATGCATTCAGTCAATTTGAATAAATTAATTGATAGATTTTTTAATTAATTGAATTGTTAAATTTCGTTATGTTCGTGAATCACGGTCCAATGAATAGAGCGTAAGAAAGATGAGACGAAGAGAAAAGAATAAACAGTAATGAAGAATAAACTGTATCAACATGTCGAAATTTCCTGAGTTTTTTTTGGCTTAAATCGGGTATATGTGTCTTTTTTGTACATGAAATGATCTACATATTTATATGAGAGAAAGTTTTCATTTCTACTCCTGCTTTAAATGAGGGTTATATGGGAAATTCTAGGTATTCTATAGTATGATCCAATCGTTTGGCTGCTTTCTGGCTCGTTCGGTTGAGCTTGTATGGCTTCGGCCCGGCAGGGCCGGTTCGGTCGACTAGGCTTAGTCGGTGTTGCGGGATGGGCTTCAGGTCGGCGAGACTGGTTCAATCAGTTAAAGAAGTCTGGTTGTCGATCCTCGCAATAATAGATGGTGGAGCTTATGAACCTCCCTGATATGATTAGAGATATCAGTGAGTTATAACTTCTCTAGAGTCAGCTTCTTGCCTGTTGACTTGGATGTCTCATTATCTCATTTCTGATTGAATAACTCAGATTCAGATCATTCGACCATTTATCTTTCGTGGCTCTGTTGGCTTTGACCTTGCTTGTTTTGGCTTGGACTGTTGCTCCCAATCGGATAAGTAGGCCATAAATAACACACAATATAAAATAAATTTTCCCAAATATATATATTTTTCAAATTATAATTGAGTTATGAAAATAAAAATAAAATAAAAATGATTTGCAAATACGGCACAAGTAAATTGGTCTCCATCAATAACTATCAATTTCTAGTCCAATTACGTTAGCCATGACAACAAATTTCAGCATGCAAAAATATCCTATCTAAAGGAAGATTTACATAGTTACCCCTCATTTTCAATGTATTTACTTATAAAAAACATACATACCGTCTTATCTATTCATGAAAATGCACATTTAAGGATATAATCGAGCCAAATTTCGGCGAGCCTAATACTTACTTATGCTTGGCTCGTTCAAAATCATAGTTTGTTCGAAATAGACTAATGTTCAAAATGACTCATGAATATAATGTTCGGTTCGATCCAAATTCATTTGAGCTAAAAAATAAATCCGCGTGATCAAACAAATGTTTATTCGTTATGTTCAGCTTACTTTTTGGATAAACAAATCGAATAACAGTTACTTAACGAATAAAACAAGAGTTGTGGGCAAAAGAAAAGTTTCTTTTTAATTAAAATGAAGGTACAAAATATGAAGATTTATGGGGTATAAATATAAAAAAGTAAAGTTTTGATATTAGATTTGTAAATAAATGTGCATTTTTTGGTATGGATGTAAATGCCCCAATATAACAATGTGGTCACATTTCTTCTCTCTTAATTTCTAATATTAAAAAAATGTGGAAAAGACTTTGGCTTGGGCAACAACATCACGTTTTCCTTCTTTTTTTTTTTTTTTTTTTTTTTTTTTTTACTTCTTGAAAATTCAAGGAAATTTCCTCTCAATTATCTTATTTTTAACAAATAAGAGAAATTTCTTTATATTTTATTTTCTTGAAAAGTTATTATGTTCCCTACCCTTCCTTAGAGTGTTCTGAAATCTTATCTTGGTGTGCCAAGCCATTTTGCTTGTATTATATTATATTTAGTTGAAACTAAGTTTCAATCAGTTAATGTAGTCTAGAAATTGCTCTTCCTGGTTCTCGAGGATCTCTTTATTTGATACCATTGAGGTTATAATATCTGATGTTCTGCTGACTGTTCCATGGTGTGGTTGCTTTAGTAGTCGGTTGGTGGTTTGGGTTTGGCTAATCTCTCTTCATGATTGTCCTTTTCTATTTTGGTTTTTGTTTTTTTGTGTCTTTGATTGTGTTTGTTTTAGTTATGTTGATTTTGTTGGTTTTTTTTTTTTGATGAAAGTGCTAGTTGTTGTTCTTGTTTGGTGAGACGATGTTTATTGAGGTAGTTTTTGTACTGTGTTGGTCTTAACATTTATTCGTGGTGGTTGTTTTGGTGCTGATAACTGAGCATAACTCTTCATTTTTGGTTCTTTTGGTTGTTTTTGGTTTGAGCTATGATGTACATTATTCGTACTTAGAGTGTGAACCATTCTTATAAATATTATCTTGATTTCTTGTTGTACTACATAGATTTGGATGAAATTAATTTACAACCATTTAATGAAGTCAAAACATTATATTTGAGTTTATGACTACTTTCTCATTCCT